>NW_028125106.1:0-137915 GCF_965194825.1 Balaenoptera physalus
ATTCTCAACTGAATATTAGAAAACCGAATCCGACAACACATAAGAGGATCATACACCATGACCAAATTTGATTCACCCCAGTTTCACAAAGCTGTTTCAACATATGCAAATCAATCAACATGATACACCCCATCGACAAAGGAAAAACAAGAAACAAACGATCATCTCAATAGATGGCGAAAAAGCATTTGAAAAGCTTCAACATCCATTCATGGTAAAAACACTTACCAACGTGGGTACAGAGGAAACATATCTCAACATAATAAAAGCTATTTATGACAAACCCACAGCCAATATAATACTCAACGTTCATAAGCTGAAAGCCTTCCCGCTAAAATCTGGAACAAGACAAGGATGCCCACTCTCACGTCTTCTCTTCAACATAGTATTGGAAGTCCTAGCCACGACAATCAGACAAGAAAAAGAAATAAAATCTAACCAAATTGGAAGGGAAGAGGTAAAGTTGCCATTATATGCAGATGACATGATAATACATATAAAGGAAACCCTAAAAATTCCACACAAACACTACTAGAACTGATAAACAAATTCAGAAAAGTAGCAGGATACAAGATTAACATATATAAATTGGTTGCATTTCCTGGTTTTTCTTTCTTTTTTTTTTTTTAATTTATTTTGGCTGCATTGGGTCTTCATTGCTGTGCACGGGCTTTCTCTAGTTGTGGCCAGTGGGGACTAGACTTTCTTGTGGTGCACAGGCTTCTCATTGCAGTGGCTTCTCTTGTTGTGGAGCACGGGCTCTAGGCATGCAGGCTTAAGTAGTTGTGGCACATGGGATCAGTATTTGTGGCTCACTGGCTCTAGAGTGCAGGCTAAGTAGTTGTGGCACACAGGTTTAGTTGCTCCACGGCATGTGAGATCTTCCTGCATCAGGGCTCAAACCCGTGTCCCCTGTATTGGCAGGCGGATTCTCAACCACGGAGCCACCAGGGAAGTCCCTGGTTGCATTTCTTTACACTAACAATGAAATATCAGAAAGGAAATGTAAACAAGCAATCTTTTTTTTAATGGCATCAAAAAAATAAAATGCTTAGGATTAAACCTCACCAAGGAGGTGAAAGACTTATATACTGAGAACTACAAAACATTAGTAAAGGAAGCTGAAGATGATTCAAAGAAATGGAAAGACATCCCACGCTCTTGGATGGGAGGAATTCATACTGTTAAAATGGCTATACTACCCAAAGCAATCTACAGATTTAATGTGATCCCTATCAAATTACCCATGACATTTTCCCCAGAACTAGAACAAATAATCCTAAAATGTATCTGGAACCATAAAAAAGTCAGAAATGTGAACACAATCCCCAGGAAAAAGAACAAAGCAGGAGGCATAACCCTCCTAAACTTCAGAAAATACTACAAAGTTACAGTAATCAAAGCCGCATTGTATTGGCACAGAAAGAGATACATGGATCAATGGAATAGAATAGAGAGCTAAGAAATAAACCCACACACCTATGGTCAATTAACCTTTGACAAAGGAGGCAAGAATATACAATGGGGAAAAGACAGTCTCTTCAGCAAGTGGTGTTTTGAAAGTTGGAGAGCCGTATGCAAATCAGTGAAGTCAGAACATACCCTCACACCATACACAAAAATAAACTCAAAACGGCTTATATGCTTAAATATAAGATAGGACACCTTATAACTCCTAGAAGAGAACATAAGCAAAACATTCTCTGACATAAGTCATACCAAAATTTTCCTAGGTAGTTCTCCCTAGGCAGTACAAATACAGTAAGTCACCTACATACGAACCTTCAAGTTGCAAACTTTCAAATATGCAAACGTCCATTCGCGTGTCCAATCATGTAAGTTAGTTCATGTGTCTGACATACATTGTCACGTGCGTGCTTCCTCTATATGTGGTTGTGCTTTTGTGTACTTTACAGTACTGTATAGAGTACAGTAGTACAGTACCTTTATTTCAAGCCCAAGATGTCTGGAAGCAAGCATAAAAGCAGACGTGATGTAGCTGGTACTGTTAAGAAGCGCCAAGCGATAATGACGGAAACAAAAGTGAAAGTAATTGAGAGAGTGGAGCGAGGCAAAAAGATGTTAGACATCGCTCATTCTTATAATATGAATCATTCAATCATTGGCACAAATCTAAAGAACAAGGACAAGATCATGGAACATGTGAAGTCTGCTGTGCCGACGATGTTGACACAATATCCAAGAAGCATGGAAAAGTGATGGAGGAGATGGAGAAACTTCTCAGTGTGCGGATGCAGGGTCAACATCAGCGCTGAGTCCTGCTCAACTTAACGCTGATTCAAGAGAAAGCTAAAAGCCTTTATGAAGACTTGAAGAAGAAACACGGCAAAGAATCAGAGGGCACATCTTTTAATGCCAGCCATGGCTGCTTTCATCGGTTCAAGGCTAGAGCCAGCCTTCACAATGTAAAAGTAAGTGGAGAGACAGCAAGTGCAGATAGGGTAGCTGTCCAGGAACTTCCAGAAACACTTTGAGAAATTATTGATGATGGTGTGTATTTACCCAACCAGGTTTTTAATGTGGATAAGACACAACTGTACTGGAAGAGGATGCCAGACCGAAGTTACGTCAGTAAGGAGGAAAAGTTGATGCCGGGCTGTAAAGCAGCAAAGGATAGGCTAACTGTTGTTTGGTGGCAATGCTTCCGGTGAATTGAAGCTGAAACCTCTCTTAGTTTATCATTCACAGAACCCAAGAACCCTTAAAAACATAGCCAAGGGCTCTCTTCCTGTTGTGTGGAAGCGTAACCCCAAATCCCGGATTACACAGGCCACGTTCCAGGACTGGTTTTGCCACCACTTTATCCCAGATGTAGAGAAATATTGCTTGGAGAAGGACGTTCCAGCAAAACATTCTTTTGCTGCTCGACTATGCTCTGGGCCACCCCCCATTCATGGATGACTTTCATCCCAACGTCAAAGTACTGCATCTGTCACCAAATACTACGTTGCTCATCCAACCTATGGACCAGGGCGTTATAGCGACTTTCAAGAAATATCATTTATGTCACACTTTTTGTCAGGCAGTAAAGGTAAGTGACAAATCAGGAACAACCTAGGGACAACTTTGGGAGGACTATAACATCTACAGGACCATAAAAAACATTGACTTTGCATGGTGTGAGGGTATGGCGGTCACGATGAATGGGGTTTGGAAGAACCTTTGCCCACAGTTTGTTCATGATTTTTGTGGATTTGAGAAGGTAGATCAGAAGTCCGAAGAGGTCTTCAGCAACGTAGTGACCCTCAGCGAGAAGCTGGAGCTAGATCTGCAAGAGGACGATTTTGCTGACCTCCTTGCTGTGCAACATGAGGAGCTTACTGATGGAATTGGAGGCCCAGAGAAAGGATGAAGAGGGACAGGAGGAAGAAAAAGTAACTGAAGAACTGAAGAGATTCACGACACAGAAAATGGCAAGGGAATCTTCGTTATTTGAGGAAGCACTGTTAGTTTTTGAGGGACAGGACCCGAACCTAGAATGGGACCCAAAGGTGGCAGCAGCCATTCAGATTGCAATCCAGTGTTACCTTGTCATCTATGATGAGAAAAAAAGAGCTACTACCCAGACATCAATGGATCATTCTTTCAAGAGGGTAGATAGAATTAAATCCAGCAAGGAACCAGAACCTTTGCCATCAACGTCAGGTATGAGTGAAATTGCAGCTTGCCCTCTGTCTCCTACTGCTGATAATCCTTCACCCCTACCATCTCCCACCTCCCCTCCCTCCTCCAATCACTAACTCTGCTCGCCTGTTCCCTCGATGTCAGCCCGAGTATCCCAGCTGTTGTACTGTATTACTGTACTTTTCAAGTTACTGTACTGTAAGATTAAAAATGCTTTCTTTGTTTTTGTGCTTGTTTTTTATGTATTGTTTGCGTGAAAAGTATTATAAACCTATTACGGTACAATACCATATAGCCGACTGTGTAAGTTGGGTACCTAGGCGAACTTTGTTGGACTTACAAACAAATTGAACTTACAAACGCACTCTGGGAACAGAACTTGTTCATATGTAGGGGACTTACTGTAAAAGCAAAAAAGAAACAGGAACTAATCAAACTTATAAGCTTTTGCACAGAAAAGGAAACCATAATCAAAATGAAAATACAACCTATGCACTGGGAGAAAATATTAGCAAATGATGAGACTGACAAGGGCTTAATTTCCAAACTATACAAACAGCTCATACAACTCAATAACAAAATAACAAATAACTCAATGGAAAAATGGGTAGAAGACCTAAATAAACATTTCTCCAAAGAAGACATACAGAGAGCCAATAGGCACATGAAAAGATGCTCATCATCACTAATTATTAGATAAATGCAAATCCAAATTACAATGAGGTATCACTTCACACTGATCAGAATGGCCATCATTAAAAAAAATCTACAATTAACAAATGCTGGAGGGGGTATGGAGAAAAGGGAACCCTTCTACACTGTCGGTGGCCATGTAAGTTGGTGCAGCCACTATGGAAAACAGTATGGAGGTTCCTCAAAACAACTATAGGGTTGCCATATGATCTAGCAATCCCACTTGTGGACATATATCTAGACAAAACTATAATTCAAAAAGATACATGAAAACCTATGTTCATAGCAGCACTATTTATAACAGCCAAGACATGGAAACAACCTAAATGTTCATTGAAAACTGAGTGTATAAAGAAGGTGTGGTATACGTATACAAAAGATATTACTCAGACATAAAAAAGAATGAAATAATGCCATTTGCAGCAACATGGATGGACCTAGAGATAATGATACTAAGTGAAGTAAGTCAGAGAGAGAAAGACAAATACCATATAATATCACTTATATGTGGAATCGAAAACAGGACACAAATGAGCATGTCAGCGAAACAGAAACAAACACACAGATATAGAAAAGAGAGTTGTGGTTGCCAAGGAGAGAGTGAAGGAAAGATTGGGAGTTTTGGAATAGCAGAAGCAAACTTTTCTACATAGGATAGACAACCCACCAAGACCTACTGTATAGCACAGGAAGCTATATTCAATATCCTGTGATAAACCATAATGGAAAAGAATATATATAGATATATAGATATAGATATATAGATATAGATAGATATATAGATAGATATATATAAAACTGAATCACTTTGCTGAACAGCAGAAATTAATACAACAATGTATAAAGGCTGCAGAGGGTGTGGAGAAAAGGGAACCCTCCTGAACTGTTGGTGGGAATGTAAACTGATACAGCCACTATGGAGAACAGTATGGAGATCCCTTAAAAGCTAAAAAATAGAACTACCATATGACCCAGCAATCCCACTACTGGGCATATACCCGGAGAAAACCATAATTCAAAAAGATACATGTACCCCAATGTTCACTGTAGCACTATTTACAATAGCCAGGACATAGCAGCAACCTAAATGTCCACCGACAGATGAATATATAAAGAAGATGTGGCACATCTATACAATGGAGTATTACTCAGCCATAAAAAGGAACAAAATTGAGTTATTTGCAGTGAGGTGGTTGGACCTAGAGTCTGTCATACAGAGTGAAGTAAGTCAGAAAGAGAAAATCAAATACCGTACGCTAACACATATATATATGGAATTTAGAAAAATGGTACTGACGAGCCTAGTGACAGGGCAGGAATAAAGACACAGATGTAGAGAACGGACTTAAGGACACAGGGGGCAAGGGGAGACAGGGACATAGTGAGAGAGTAGCACTGACATATATACACTACCAAATGTAAAATAGCTAGTGGTAAGCTGCTGCATAGCACAGGGAGATCAGCTCGGTGCTTTATGTCCCCCAGAGGGGTGGGATAGGGAGTGTGGGAGGGAGGCTCAATGGGGGGGGATATGGGGAATATATGTATACATATAGCTGATTCACTTTGTTGTAAAGCAGAAACTAATACAGTGTTATAAAGTAAGTATACTCCAATAAACATGTATTTAAAAAACCCACAACATTGTAAATCAACTACACTTGAAAATATTTCTTAAGTGCAAACAATTTTCTGAATGTAAGTTTTACTGTGTGTGTATGTACCACAGGTTCAATATATATGAATTATGTCAAATTGATTACATTGCTTTTCAAAATAAAGAATTTTTGATATTTTACATCAGCCTCATGTTATAAATGCAGAAAAACTATATTATTTTTTTCTAAAGTTCAGAAATAGCCATTTTGCTCATTTGGTATGCTATAAACCATTAACTCTTAAAAAGGGATTCGTGACCTCTTCCTTCCAAAGAAATATTTCTCCACTCACACAAGTTTAATAGAATGTTCCACCATGAACTGACTTCCCACCTTAGAGACACGAGATTTGCATCCTGAAATCTCTTTCTTGCAAAAATGTCCAATTATCATCCTAGCATAACAGAAAAGAAATACTTTTTTCCAGATCTCAAATTCCATACAACTTTAGTCAAGACATCATGTATTTTTTTTTCACACACACACACACACACACAGACTGTATTTTATTTTTACAAGAGATAAATCAACTGACACCAAGCACTGTCAATGGATGACCACAACAAAAGCAACAATGATTGCAATTACCAAACACGAAACACACTCATACTATGTCATAATATTGACATTCAGTCCAGTAATCCTCCACTGTAACAGCTCCTTTACTTTGCAGTGAAAGACATCATGCATTTTTAAATAATCAGCACTCACCTGAGGTCTTTAAAAATCAACATAAACATAATTTTGTGTTCTCTTTCATTTACTCTGGTTCTAAGTGGTCATTTCTTTTTTTTTTTTTTGTTTTGTTTTGTTTGTTTTTTTATACTGCAGGTTCTTATTAGGCATCAATTTTATACATATCAGTGTATAGATGTCAATCCCAATCGCCCAATTCAGCACACCACCATCCCCACCTCACCGCAGTTTTCCCCCCTTGGTGTCCATATGTCCATTCTCTACATCTGTGTCTCAACTTCTGCCCTGCAAACTGGCTCATCTGTACCATTTTTCTAGGTTCCACATACATGCATTAACATATGATATTTGTTTTTCTCTTTCTGACTTACTTCACTCTGTATGACAGTCTCTAGATCCATCCACGTCTCAACAAATGACTCAATTTCGTTCCTTTTTATGGCTGAGTAATATTCCATTGTATATATGTACCACATCTTCTTTATCCATTCGTCTGTTGATGGGCATTTAGGTTGCTTCCATGACCTGGCTATTGTAAATAGTGCTGCATTGAACATTCGGGTGCATGTGTCTTTTTGAATTACGGTTTTCTCTGGGTATATGCCCAGTAGTGGGATTGCTGGGTCATATGGTAATTCTATTTTTAGTTTTTTAAGGAACCTCCATATTGTTCTCCATAGTGGCTGTATCAATTTACATTCCCACCAACAGTGCAAGAGGGTTCCCTTTTCTCCACACCCTCTCCAGCATTTGTTGTTTGTAGATTTTCTGATGATGCCCATTCTAACAGGAGTGAGGTGATACCTCATTGTAGTTTTGATTTGCATTTCTCCAATAATTAGTGATGTTGAGCAGCTTTTCATGTGCTTCGTGGCCGTCTGTATGTCTTCTTTGAAGAAATGTCTATTTAGGTCTTCTTCCCATTTTTGGATTGGGGTGTTTGTTTCTTTGATATTGAGCTGAATGAGCTGTTTATATATTTTGGAAATTAATCCTTTGTCCGTTGATTCATTTGCAAATATTTTCTCCCATTCTGAGGTTTGTCTTTTCGTCTTGTTTATGGTTTCCTTTGCTGTGCAAAAGCTTTGAAGTTTCATGAGGTCCCACTTGTTTATTTTTGTTTTTATTTCCATTACTCTAGGAGGTGGATCAAAAAAGATCTTGCTGTGATTTATGTCAAAGAGTGCTCTTCCTATGTTTTCCTCTAAGAGTTTTATAGTGTCCAGTCTTATATTTAGGTCTCTAATCCATTTTGAGTTTATTTTTGTGTATGGTGTTAGGGAGTATTCTAATTTCATTCTTTTACATGTAGCTGTCCACTTTTCCCAGCACCACTTATTGAAGAGACTGTCTTTTCTCCATTGTATATCTTTGCCTCCTTTGTCATAGATTAGTTGACCATAGGTGCGTGGGTTAATCTCTGGGCTTTCTATCTTGTTCCATTGATCTATGTTTCTGTTTTTGTGCCAGTACCATATTGTCTTGATTACTGTAGCTTTGTAGTATAGTCTGAAGTCAGGGAGTCTGATTCCTCCAGCTCCATTTTTTTGCCTCAAGACTGCTTTGGCTATTCGGGGTCTTTTGTGTCTCCATACAAATTTTAAGATGATTTGTTCTAGCTCCGTAAAAAATGCCATTGGTAATTTGATAGGGATTGCATTGAATCTGTAGATTGCTTTGGGTAGTATACTCATTTTCACAATGTTGATTCTTCCAATCCAAGAACATGGTATATCTCTCCATCTGTTGGTATCATCTTTAATTTCTTTCATCAGTGTCTTATAGTTTTCTGCATACAGGTCTTTTGTCTCCCTAGGTAGGTTTATTCCTAGGTATTTTATTCTTTCTGTTGCAATGGTAAATGGGAGTGTTTCCATAATTTCTCTTTCAGATTTTTCATCATTAGTGTATAGGAATGCAAGAGATTTCTGTGCATTAATTTTGTATCCTGCAACTTTACCATATTCATTAATTAGCTCTAGCAGTTTTCTGGTGGGAGTTTTAGGATTCTCTATGTATAGTATCATGTCATCCGCAAACAGTGACAGTTTTACTTCCTCTTTTCCAATTTGTATTCCTTTTATTTCTTTTTCTTCTCTGATTGCCGTGTCTAGGACTTCCAGAACTATGTTGAATAATAGTGGTGAGAGTGGACATCCTTGTCTCGTTCCTGATCTTAGAGGAAATGCTTTCAGTTTTTCACCATTGAGAATGATGTTTGCTGTGGGTTTGTCATATATGGCCTTTATTATGTTGAGGTAGGTTCCCTCTATGCCCACTTTCTGGAGAGTTTTTATCAGAAATGGGTGTTGAATTTTGTCAAAAGCTTTTTCTGCATCTATTGAGATGATCATATGGTTTTTATTCTTCAGTTTGTTAATATGGTGTATCACATTGATTGATTTGCGTATATTGAAGAATCCTTGCATCCCTGGGATAAATCCCACTTGATCGTGGTGTATGATCCTTTTAATGTGTTGTTGGATTCTGTTTGCTAGTATTTTGTTGAGGATTTTTGCATCTATATTCATCAGTGATATTGGTCTGTAATTTTCTTTTTTTGTAGTGTCTTTGTCTGGTTTTGGTATCAGGGTGATGGTGGCCTCATAGAAAGAGTTTGGGAGTGTTCCTTCCTCTGCAATTTTTTGGAAGAGTTTGAGAAGGATGGGTGTTAGCTCTTCTCTAAATGTTTGATAGAATTCACCTGTGAAGTCATCTGGTCCTGGACTTTTGTTTGTTGGAAGATTTTTAATCACAGTTTCAATTTCATTACTTGTGATTGGTCTGTTCATATTTTCTGTTTCTTCCTGATTCAGTCTTGGAAGGTTATACCTTTCTAAGAATTTGTCCATTTCTTCCAGGTTGTCCATTTTATTGGCATAAAGTTGCTTATAGTAGTCTCTTAGGATGTTTTGTATTTCTGCGGTGTCTGTTGTAACTTCTCCTTTTTCATTTCTGATTTTATTGATTTGAGTCCTCTCCCTCTTTTTCTTGATGAGTCTGGCTAATGGCTTATCAATTTTGTTTATCTTCTCAAAGAACCAACTTTTAGTTTTATTGATCTTTGCTATTGTTTTCTTTGTTTCTATTTCATTTATTTCTGCTCTGATCTTTATGATTTCTTTCCTTCTGCTAACTTTGGGTTTTGTTTGTTCTTCTTTCTCTAGTTTCTTTAGGTGTAAGGTTAGATTGTTTACTTGAGATTTTTCTTGTTTCTTTAGGTAGGCTTGTATAGCTATAAACTTCCCTCTTAGAACCGTTTTTGCTGCGTCCCATAGGTTTTGGGTCGTTGTGTTTTCATTGTCATTTGTCTCTAGGTATTTTTTTATTACCTCTTTGATTTATTCAGTGATCTCTTGGTTATTTAGTAACGTATTGTTTAGCCTCCATGTGTTTGTCTTTTTTACGTTTTTTTCCCTGTAATTCATTTCTAATCTCATAGCGTTGTGGTCAGAAAAGATACTTTGTATGATTTCAATTTTCTTAAATTTACTGAGGCTTGATTTGTGACCCAAGATGTGATCTATCCTGGAGAATGTCCTGTGCGCACTTGAGAAGAATGTGTAATCTGCTGTTTTTGGATGGAATGTCCTATAAATATCAATTAAATCTATCTGGTCTATTGTGTCATTTAAAGCTTCTGTTTCCTTATTTATTTTCATTTTGGATGATCTGTCCATTGGTGTAAGTGAAGTGTTAAAGTCCCCCACTATTATTGTGTTACTGTCGATTTCCTCTTTTATAGCTGTTAGCAGTTGCCTTATGTATTGAGGTGCTCCTATGTTGGGTGCATATATATTTATAATTGTTATATCTTCTTCTTGGATTGATCCCTGGATCATTATGTAGTGTCCTTCCTTGTCTCTTGTAACATTCTTTATTTTAAAGTCTATTTTATCTGATATGAGTATAGCTACTCCAGCTTTCTTTTGATTTCCATTCGCATGGAATATCTTTTTCCATCCCCTCACTTTCAGTCTGTATGTGTCCCTAGGTCTAAAGTGGGTCTCTTGTAGACAGCATATATATGGGTCTTGTTTTTGTACCCATTCAGCCAGTCTATGTCTTTTGGTTGGGGCGTTTAATCCATTCACGTTTAAGGTAATTATCGATATGTATGTTCCTATGACCATTTTCTTAATTGTTTTGGGTTTGTTTTTGTAGGTCCTTTTCTTCTCTTTTGTTTCCCACTTAGAGAAGTTCCTTTAGCATTTGTTGTAGAGCTGGTTTGGTGGTGCTGAATTCTCTTAGCTTTTGCTTGTCTGTAAAGCTTTTGATTTCTCCATCAAATCTAAATGTGATCCTTGCCGGGTAGAGTAATCTTGGTTGTAGGTTCTTCCCTTTCATCACTTTAAGTATATCATGCCACTCCCTTCTGGCTTGCAGAGTTTCTGCTGAGAAATCAGCTGTTAACCTTATGGGAGTTCCCTTGTATGTTATTTGTCGTTTTTCCCTTGCTGCTTTCAATAATTTTTCTTTGTCTTTAATTTTTGCCACTTTGATTACTGTGTCTCGGCGTGTTTCTCCTTGGGTTTATTCTGTATGGGACTCTCTGAGCTTCCTGGACTTGAGTGGCTATTTCCTTTCCCATGTTAGGGAAGTTTTCGACTATAATCTCTTCAAATATTTTCTCTGGTCCTTTCTCTCTCTCTTCTCCTTCTGGGACCCCTATAATGCGAACGTTGTTGCGTTTAATGTTGTCCCAGAGGTCTCTTAGGCTGTCTTCATTTCTTTTCATTCTTTTTTCTTTAGTCTGTTCCGCAGCAGTGAATTCCACCATTCTGTCTTCCAGGTCACTTATCCGTTCTTCTGCCTCAGTTATTCTGCTATTGATTCCTTCTAGTGTAGTTTTCATTTCAGTTATTGTATTGGTCATCTCTGTTTGTTTGTTCTTTAATTCTTCTAGGTCTTTGGTCATCATTTCTTGCATCTTCTCAATCTTTGCCTCCATTCTTATTCCGAGGTCCTGGATCATCTTCACTATCATTATTCTGAATTCTTTTTCTGGAAGGTTGCCTATCTCCACTTCATTTAGTTGTTTTTCTGGGGTTTTTTCTTGTTCCTTCATCTGGTACATAGCCCTCTGCCTTTTCATCTTCTCTATCTTTCTGTAACTGTGGTTTTTGGTCCACCGGCTGCAGGATTGTAGTTTTTCTTGCTTCTGTTGTCTGCCCTCTGGTGGTTGAGTCTATCTAAGAGGCTTGATGGGAGGCTCTAGTGGTGGGTAGAGCTGACTGTTGCTGTGGCGGTCAGAGCTCAGTAAAAAACTAAGTGGTCATTTCTAAACGAAAGTATTTAAGTATGTTAACGTCATCTTATTTTTTTTTTATTAACGTCATCTTATAACATCATATTGCAAATGACTACCGTGTCTCCAAAGATGAAATATGAGGAACTCACAATTAGGCTCTCCAAAGTTTTCATCTCTGAATGTGTATGACCCTTCTGCTGAACTCCACACTGTTCATTATTCTCTGAGAACATTCTTTTTCTTGTATGGCCATCTCACATGCTCTTTCATTTCATGAAGTTTTTTCCTACAATGTTATGCCTAGTTTATTTCTGAGAATATGCATTATTTCAGAATGATATTTATAGACACAAAGACTTCTCTATAATTCCCTGAGAGTTTCAAGAACTCCTTCTTCTTTTTTTTTTTAATAACTAGATTCTGAAGCTCTCCACAAAGCATTACTAAACTTGCATTTACATAAGTATCTACATATTAATCACACATTAATGCATTCACAAATGTATTATGATTTATTGCTAATTTTGGAGCTGTCTTATTTACCACCCTCTTGGAAATCACTTTAATATTTGCACTTAGGACTTGAAAGAGAATGGATAAATAAAAACCGGAAGAATATGCAAATACAATTTATATATTTCTCATAAAATTAGGTGATGATCTAACCTTTATCCAGAAAAAAAGAAGAGCCCAGATACTCTGCAGGCATGATCCTCGAGAATGTGTGGTCTTCCAGCAGGAAAACATGCAGTAATCCATGTGGTAGAGTTTACCTGTGACCAGCTGGGGTTAGTGACCTATGCATTCCTTACATGCAACATATCAGGAGAGGAAAAAGGGAATTTGTCCGTTGTGGCAATAAGTATAATGAAGATTTGTAGCAGGTCATGCTCATATGTTCAACACAGGTACAATCAAAAGTTTACTCAATTCTGGTAGATCTAAGTCTGTATCTGTTACCTGGTCTTTAACGAGGAAATGTCAGAACTGACTTACCAAAAAAAAAGTGTTTTGTTTGTTTGTTTGTTTTAATTAGAGTCACGGTGAGTAAGACAGAGTTCAGAACAGCTAATGTGACTTAGTGATTCTCTCATCAGGAAATACAGTTTCTACTTCCCTATTTATTCTCCACATCCTGTAGTAAGTAAAGTTTCCACGAAAGATAAATCTACAGCGTGAAAAACAAAGAAAACTTACATCTGTTGATAAGGTCATTTTGACAGGTTTTACCACGTATGTCAGTGTTTCTGGGGATGGACACAAGCCAGAGCTCCCTACTCTGACATTTTCACTGATGTCATTCCCCTTGATCCTCAATTTGAAAGTGGATAAAAATGTTTTCTATGCTTTCTTCTTTAAGAAATTAAATAAAGAATGCTTTCTAGACATGATCCTCTAATGATTTGCAGTCAGTGGTCATCAACAGAGGAAAAGCACAGAATCTCATCCCCACAGAAGGATGACATTCAGTCAGGTAAGAAAATGCTCCCCGAAATCAGAGCGTCATCTTTAACATGCAATCAAAGGCTTTCACAGCTTCTTCATCACTCTGCACTCAGCCCTACCATATGGGATTGGCTCTGAGAATCTCACATCAGATGACTGACAAACATGTCATAGTACACTGATCTGGTACCAGATCCTGCCTCTCTTAATGATCTCCCACAGGGACATTGGAATATTCTAGGATATTTCCTGGAGCCCTCTATTCTACACAGGTACACTTCCAAGTTGAAGCAGAAGCTTGGATTCTCACTGGGACCCCTGCTCTGTCCAACCAACCTCTCTAGAAATATCATGTTCTAATCTCTCCTGATTAGAACATTTCAAGGTCTCTCCCTGTGCTAATTTAGTAAAGGTAAAAGAGAAACAAGAAAGAGCAAACTATGCAGGGAGCAATATAAAAGATTCCTTTACTTAACGTATTTATCTGATATACCCAAATACTGAGAAATATAGATTCATTTCATAATGTTCAAGAAAAGAGGAGGAGGAACCTCCATGCCAACAGTATATATAAAATGGAATCAATATTGCATAAGCTCCAGCTTAAGCTTAGCTATGAGGTACTAACCCTTCTCATAAAGAAGCAATAGTTCTCCATCATTTGAAGCACACTGAGGACTCAGACAGCTGGACACTGAAGGTGTAGCCTCCTCACTCGAATTCTGTACCTGCATCACAGAGCAGTGAAATATTCCCAAAGAATTATTAAGGATGAGGGGGGGAGGCGAAATAAAAAAGATGAATCCATAGTCTGTCCTACCGTCTGTTCTGTTGGATATTACCACCATCTTGGCCCAATATGACCTTCCCACTTTCCTCTGGGTCTCCCTACTTTCCACCTCCATCCTCTCATTATATCTTACCTACACTTGGGAACGACTCTAGTTTTTCCAATTATCTTTATCAACAAGTAATCCAAATAGCAGCTGTGTATATAACTCCTTAGACACCTCAGGTCTGACTCAGTAATAATACATGACCTTCAAAGTCCAAAGTTTTCCTAATTCCCTTTATTATTATTTTTTTTCTAATTTCTATGTACTTACACTCTTAAGACCTCCACTGTTCTCAGGTTCGTCTTCCCTGCAAAATCTGTCAACCTAGACATAGACTTAAGTACCACCCACTAATTATCTCCTAGGGAATCCAATTTTTAAAAAAGCCTCAGCAAACCTTATGGACTCTATTAAAGACTCTTTAAGATAACCCATGGGAGATAGCAGCACACCCACAGATATCTATCTAATACACCCTCAGAGTAATTTTTTTTTCTCTTTTATAAAGTCTCTTCTGGCCAATGAAGACTCTCAGCTCTTCTTCTTCAACATATGCAGTGTCTCACCCTTCTGATTGCTCTCTGCTCTATCCCAGGTCCACTCCCTTTCCTGATATTACATTCTTTCCCAATTTTGTATGTTGGTAAAATCAAATAACATAAAATACAGCATGTAAGTTATTATAAAGTGCACCGTTCAGTGATATTAAATGCAGTCATATTATTGGGCGATCAACATCACCATTTATCTTTCTAATTCTTTTCTACGTTTTAAAACTGTAACTCTATATCCTTTAATTATAACTTTCCTTTTTGTTCCATAACCACCTGAAAAGCGTCATTACCCTCCCAATTTCTATGGTTTTGACTACCCTAAGTAACCCCATAAAATTGAAATAAGTAGTTGTATTGTTATGACTCACTAAAAGTCACAAAAATGGCATTTTTGGTACCTAAATTTCCTCAAGATTCATCCATGTTGTAGCATATTCCTAGATCTTTTCCTTCTTAACACTGAATAATATTGTATTATATGGGTATACCACACTTTGCTTATCCAGGAACTAGTGGATGAACACTTAGGTTGCTTTCATATTTTAGCTACTGTGATTATTACTGCTCTAAACACTGGACTACAAATATTTCTTTAAGACCCTGATTTCAATACCTTTGGGTATACCTCATAGTAAAATTCCTGGATCATGTAGTAATTCTATTTTTCAATATCTGAAAAATTGCCATACTCTTTTGCAAAGCAGCTGTATCATTCTGCATTCCCTCTGACATAGCACAATGGTTCCAACTCCCTCACATCCTCACCAATAGTTGTTTTCTGCTTGTGTATGTGTGTGTGTGCTTGTGTGTGTATGCATGCACACAAATATATAAACATGCATTTAGTGATATGGAGCATCTATTCAAGTGCTTAGTCATTTGTACATCTTTTGGAAGAACCATCTATTGAAGTCTTTTATCCATTTTTTAATCAGGGTGTTTGCTTTTTGTTCAGTTCTAGGAGTTCTCTGTATATTCTGAATAGAAATCTCTTGTCAGATAGATGGCTCTGAAATATTTTCTCCCATCTTGTGGGTTGCCATTTTATTCTGTTTACATTTCTTTGATACACATTTTTTTTTAACTTATGTACTGCAAATTGTTTATTTTTTTGTTAGCTGTACCTTTGTTGTTCCTTCATTTCATATGGAGGAAAACACTGCCAAATCCAATATCATGAAGCTCTTGTCCTGTATCTTCTTCTAAGACTTTTTATATTATTAGGTCTTATATTTAGTTTCTTGATACGTTTTCATTAATTTTTGCATATGATGTTAGGTAAGGGTCCATCTTCCTTCTTTTGCATGTTGACCACAAGACTTCTCAGCACCATGTGTTGAAAATACTATCCTTTCTACTTTGAAAAGTCTTGGCAACTTGTCAAAAATCATTTGGCCATATATCAGGGTTTATTTCTGGGTGTTGTATTCTATTCTATTCTATTGGTCTTGAATAAGGGAGAAAATAGTATAACCTATCCAGGTTGACGAAAAACATAAAGAAAGACCAGGACTGAGAATTAGGAGGGCAATATAAAACAGCAGGGAGTAAAAGACAGTGTGAGAGAAGATCTTGTATTTGCGAGTTCATGGAAATAGGATCATGCTAAAAGCACTAAACGCCTGACTTTGAACAATACGGTAAATGTGCCAGCAAGAAACATAACACTTACCCATCTCTGGGAAATATAGTATGGGCATAAAGATAAACTACACACAAATATATTAAAAAGGGAAGGGTTTTCATGGTGTGAGAATATTGTGGCATTTGAAATACAATTTACTTCTGTTCTACCATTGTCTCTAAAATTTATCAAAGTGTATATACAAGCCATTCCAATCCTGGTAATGTGCTTGACAGGTTTATATATGAACTTCAGTAGAGCAGTAAATGTACATTCATAGTAGGACTGTTCCCTAAACCAAAAAACAAAACACAAAAACTGCAAAGACTAGAGTTCACTTTGTCAACACACTTACAGATGCAATGATCGTTAACGGTCCGAAAACAGAAGGTGAGCATGGGTGCAAGAGGTTAATCCCCAGGCTGGGGTGGGGTGCAGAGTTTGAGGGTAACACAAGTAGAAAAGGCTTTTTTCCTATCCTTGATTTTTGAGGTATGGAAATTCACAGGTCACTACCTTCATTTCAAACTGAATGAATGCACTATTCAATTTTTTTAAACAGGCGAAGTAAACATGAGTGATAATAAATTTCAAACTGTCGCTAATCAAATAAGATACTAAGAAAATTTAAATAATATGATTTAAGAATGAAGTAGAGAGATTGTCCAACATGGTAGCATTCAAAGACCCAGAGCTTGATGCCTCTCATGGGCACACCAAAGTCACAACTGTTTACAGAACAGCAATTGATGATAAAGGCCGGGACCTACCATAAAAGATGTTTTACAGCTAAAGATATAAGGAAGGCACCGCGACAAGACAGAAAGGAAGGGCAAAATCTCAATAGAGTCAAGACCCATACCACCAAGTGGGTGGCCCACAAATGGGAGAATAATTACAATTTCAGAGGTGCTCCCAGGTAGCAAGGGGTATGAAGCCAACATCAGGCTCCCAAGCCCAGGGATCCTGTTGTGGAAAGAAGAGTTCCTAGAAAGTTGGGCTTTGAAGACCAGTAGTGCTTATTTTCCAGAGAGCCAGAGGGTTGTGGGAAATAGAGATTCCACTCTTAAAAGATGCTCACAAAATCCCACATGATCGGAGAATCAGAACAGAAGCAGTCATTTGAAATGATCCCGGGTCACACCTACCTCCTGATCTTGGAGAGTCTCCCAGAGAGGCAAGAGGCAACTACAGCACAGCCTCAGGGACAGAGACACTGGCAGCAGCCATTCGGGGGAGCTCCTTCTACCTTGTGGACGCTGGTACCAGCAAGCATAATTTCAGAATCCTCCCTGTAGCTTGTCAGCCTCAGGACCGAGCCCCACCCATTTCCACCAGACTACAGACACAAGTACTAGGATGCTGCAGGCCAAGCAACTAACTGAGCAGGGGCATAGCCCCATCCA
The DNA here is from genome assembly GCF_965194825.1 of Balaenoptera physalus. Taxonomy (NCBI): domain Eukaryota; kingdom Metazoa; phylum Chordata; class Mammalia; order Artiodactyla; family Balaenopteridae; genus Balaenoptera; species Balaenoptera physalus. The sequence goes on from NW_028125106.1 coordinate 17,810, forward strand.
CCAGCAAACAGGCTGCCTTCAGATCCTCTCAGTGCACTGCTGCCCCTGGACATGGGTCCAGCCACCAAAAGCCCCAGGACCAGCCTCCACACCTCAGTGGACAGGCACCAGCCCCAGAGTCCCTGGCCCCTCTGACAAGTGAGCCTGCTCTGGCCTTGGAGTCAGCCTCACCATCGGCAGGTGGTAACTGCACAGACACTGGATGGAGCTTGGACCTACCCAACAGCAAACCTGCTTTAGCAGTGGAATCAGCCTCATACACCGACAGGCACACACCAGCTCCAGGGATACCACAGCTCAGCAGCCTGTGTAACCAGGCCACTTAATTGCAGGCCAGAAGCAGCCATGGACTCAGCTGGGTCCTGACCCTGCCCATCAGAATGCCAACACAAGATTAGGGATACCGCCGGCCCTGCAGAGAGCTGTGTCAGGAACAGTGATCCAACACCAACTCTGTGGCTCCTGGGCCCTGCAGCCAGAACGCAGAACCTGTCTCTTCCTCCCAGTAGCCAGCATAGCCCCAGAACCAGTGACTGGGCACTAGCCCTGATATCACCTGGACTGCAATTCTACCCATAAGTGAACCACCACCAGATTTGGTGTCCCCCAGAGTTGTGCAGCCAGCTGCCTTATGATTTAGTCTCACCAAGCAGCACAGACAGCCTCCATACAAGGCAGAGCCTGGCAAACAAGCAGTCTGGGGGCAGCCAAGCCTACCAGACGACCCACAGTAGTCAGCCCACCACAGCAGAAGTGCCCAAGCAGCCCACATGGGGGTACATACACCTAGAATATATAGCTCTAGTGACCAGGGGAGAGGGGGCTGCTGGGACCCATAGGACAGCTCCTACAAAAGGCCACTTCCCCAAGGTCAAGAAATGTAACAAACCTACTACACACATAGCAATAAAAACAGGAAGTTAAGAAAAATGAGGTGACACGGAAACACGATCCAAATGAAGGACCAAGATAAGAATTCAGAAGAAGATCTAAGTGAAGTGGAGATAACCAATCTCCTCAACAAAGGGTTCAAGGTAATGACTGTAAAGATGATCAAAGAACTCAGGAGAAGAATGGACGACCAGAGCAAGAAGTTAGATTTTTTTTTTAAAAAAGAGTTAGACATTAAAGAACAACAAAACAGAGATGAGGAATACAATAACTGAAATGAAAAATACATTAAAGGAAACTACTGTAGACTAAATGATACAGAGGAATGAATCAGAAAACTGAAGGACAGAGTACTGGCAATCACTGAAGATGAACGGTAAAACAATAGATTAAAATGAAATGAGGAAAGTTCAACAGACTTGTGAAACAACATCAAGTGTACTAATATTTGCATTATACTGGTCCCAGAAGCAAAAAGGAAAGACAAAGCAGTGTAGAACATACCTGAAGACATAAGAGTTGAAAACTTCCCTAACCTGGGAAAGGAAACTGACATCCAAGTCCAGTAAACACAGTAAGGCCAAAACAGGATCAACCCAAAGAGGACCACACCAAGACTCATTGTAATTAAAATGGAAAAAAAAAATAATAAAGATAAAAAGACACTATTAAAAGAAGCAAAGGAAAAGCAACAAGTTACAAACATGGGAAATTGCATAAAGTTATCTGCTGACTTTTCAGGATAACCTCTGCATGCCAGAAGGGAGTGGCATGGTATATTTAAAGTCATGAAAGGGAAAAGCCTATAAGCAAAAATACTCTACCCAGCAAGGCTCTCCCTCAGCTTTGATGGTGAAATCTAAAGTTTTACAGAGAAGCAAAACTAAAAGAGCTCAGCATCGCCAAACCAGCTTTATGAGAAATCTTAAAGGGGCTTTTCTAAGTGAAAAAGAAAAGGTCACGATTGAAACATAAAAATTAGGAAAGGAAACTTACTAAAGGAAAAACCTCATTGGTTAAGGCAAATATTCAACAAAGGTAGTAAATCAACCATGGACACAGCTAATAGGAAGGATGAAAAAAAAAACAGTAATAAAATCATCTATATTCACAATAAGAAGTTAAGGGACACACAAAACAAGTAGATGTAAAATATAAGGTCAAATTCAGTAACTGTGGGGGAGCAGAGTAACAATGCAGGGTTGTTAGTGTCCATGTGAAATTAAGAGGTCAGCAACTTAAATAATCACACACACACACACACACACACACACACACACACACATAAACAAAACTGAAAGAAATCCAAACATAATATTAAAGATAGTCCTCACATCACAGATGAAGGGAATAAAAGGGGAAGAAAGGAACACTGAAGAAATTAAAGAGGGATTCTAAAAATACCCAAGACAAATGAAAATGAACACACAATGATCCAAAATCTATGGGACACAGCCAACGCAGTTCACAGGGGGAAGTTATAGTGATACAAGCTTATTCTTAGGAATCAAGAAAAATATCAAATAAACAACCTAACATTACATCTGAAGGAATTAGAAAAAGAAGAAAAAACAAAACTCAAAGCTGTCAGAAAGAAAAATTAAGAAAACTATACCATATGCAATGACATCAAAAAGAATAAGACACCTAGGAATAAACACACCTAAGCAGGTAAAAGACATGTGCTCAGAAATCTATCAGCCATTGGTGAAAGAAGTTGAAGACAACACAAAAAGATGGAAAAATATAGCATGTGCATCGACTGGAAGAATTAATACTATTAAAATAACCATACTATCAAAGACAATCTACAGATTTAATGCAATCCCTATCAGAATACCAAAGCATTTTCACAGAACTTGAAAAAGTAATTTTAAAATTTGTATAGAAACACAAAGACCCCAAATAGCCAAACAATCTTGAGAAAGAACACAGCTGGAGGCATCAGGCACCTTGACTTCAGACTATACTGCAAAGCGACAGTAATCAAAGAGAAAGGTACCAGAGCAAAAAGAGACACAAAGATCACTGGAATAGAATAGAGATCCCAGCAATAAGCCCACACACTTATATTTAATTGATTTATGACAAAGCAGGCAATATGGAGAAAAAACTGTCTCTTCAATAAGTGGTACTGGGAAAACTGGTCAGCTACATGGAAAAGAATAAAATTAGATTATTTTACCACACCATATATAAAATAAATGCAAAACTGAATAAAGACCTAAATGTAGGACCAGAAACCATAAAACCCCTAGAGGAAAATATAGAACATTCTTCAACATAAATGATAGCAACAGTTTTAGGTTCAGTCTACTAAGGCAAATGAAACAAAAGCAAAAATAAACAAATGGGACTTCACTAAACTTAAAAGATTTTGCACAGCAAAGGAAACCAAAGACAAAATGAAAAGACAACCTGCTGAGGGAGAGACCATATTTGCACATGATAAGAGGTTAACATCAAAAAAGATGACCAAGCAAGGGTTCACACCTAAACTACTGAAACAGCACATACAACTCAATATCAAAAAAACACCCAAAATCTTTTTTAAAAAAATGAGAAGACCTAAATAGACATTTTTTTCCAAGGAAAAACTACATATAGACAGCCAGAACTCACAAAGATGCTAAACATAGCTAATCGGCAGTAAAATGCAAATCAAAACTATGAGATATATCACCTCAGTCTTGTCAGAATGGCTGTCATCCAAAAGATCACAAATAACAAAGGTTGGTGAGGATGTGGAGAAAGGGAAACTCTTCTACACTCTTGATGTGAATGTGAAGTAGTGCAGCTACTGTGGAAAGCAGAATGGAGGTTCCACAAAAAACGAAAAATAGAACTACCATAATATCCAGCAATTTCACTGTTGGGTATATCAGAAGAAAACAAAAACACTATTTCAAAAAAAAAATAACTGCACACCAATGTTCATAACAGTGTTATTTGCCATAGCCAAGATATAGAGTCAAACTAAGTGTTCATCAATAGCTTCGTGGATAAAAAAGATTTTTTATGATGACTTCAGCAAAAAATGAAATTTTGCCATTTGCAAGAACATGGATGGATTTGGAGGGTATTATGCTTAGTAAAATAAACCGCAGAGAAAACAAGCATGGCATGTTATGAGAAAAAAAGCATGGTATGGTATGAGAAAACAAGCATGGTATGTTATCACTTACACGTGGCATCTAAAAAATTGAATACAATAACAACAAAAAAACAGACTCACAGATTAAAGAACAGACTAGTGGTTACCAGCAGGGAGAGATAGGGTGGAGGAGCAAAATAGTGGAAGGAGATTTTGAGGTACAATCCACTATGTATAAAATCAATAATCTAGAGTGATGTACTGTATAGCATGGGGAATATAGCCACTCTTTTATAATAACTATAAATGGAGAAGAACCTAAACATTTATGAATCACTATGCTGTACCACTGAAACTAATATAATAATGTAAATTAACTATAGATCAATAAAATATAAAGTAAGAAACAATAAAGGGGAGACACAGATTATTAGATAGAAATCAATTAAATAAACACAAGTTTTGGAAATCAAGGAATTAAAAAACAACACGTAAGACACAACATTGGCATTTAAAGTGTACAATCTATTCATTTAAAAGAAATCATTTAAGTGGTAAAAAATGGTACCCATTCTCACAATTTTGTATATCGAGGATAAATTATTATCTACAAAAATATGTTACAAATATTCACTCAAAAAGAAAGAGAAAATTGGGATAAACCCATTTTAGTATCCAAATTTAATATCAAAGTCTCTATGCAAAATTGATTTGAATAAGTTCTGTTAGACACTTCTAGTTTCTTTGTGATGTAAAATCTTTTAAAGCATAAAAATCAGCCTTTCTACATTATTCCATTAGACATACATAGAAGTTAAAAGAAATGAGAAGACAGAACAATCAACCAGGAAGGTGAATTTACTGAGAAACAGTCATTCGTTCTCCCTCCTCCTTTTCTTTTCCTCCTTTTCCAGGTCTCTTTCGGTTCCGATCAAGAGAAATCTTGAGAGTTCTGAGAATATTTCTTTGAGGGCTTCAAATCACCATACCTACATCCTCTGCCACAACTACACACACGGCAACAAAAATAAACCTCTGCTATCTACTCACGTAGGAGGGATTCATGCAAAATAAACTCCTACATGGAGACCAACAGGTGAGTTTTCTACCTGTTCTTTCTAATGTCCTTCCATTATAGTAAATCCCACACATTATGAGGATGAAACGGTTATGTGAGCTTTTCCTTGAAGTCAAAAAACTTGCATTCATTTCAAGTACCTGGTGATCATAGGGTACAGCCAGGGAAGGTGCCATCCCCCTTGGGGGGAGGGGCGGTGGATGGGCTCCCGCACCCATGCACCTCCTGATGCACAGATTCTGGAGAAACAAAGGGCAGTCACACCGCAGTCAGCCTGTCAGGCTGTCGGGCCACTGGGCAACCCGACCAGCCTGGAAGTGCCCCATCAGTTTGCTGAAAGCAAAACCCTGTCCCCCCTGTGAAGCCAGGCAATTTGGGTCAGAGAGTCAGAGGAGACCGGTAATCAACTCCTCCTCTCTGCTCACCTCCTTGGGGTTACAGCAACCCCATCTCCAAACCCAAATCTGACCCTGGAGTGCCAAACTGGGAGTGGCAGGTGGGCTCTGCCGGTGCTTCAGCGCCCTCTGGAGGTTGTCTGCTCTAATGGCAACTCTCAGCCCTTCCTCCTCCTCCTTCCCTAGTCCTGGGGGCTGCCTTGGCCTCCTGCAGCTGCTGGCCTGAATTCATTCTTCTTTTTTCTCCAATTACAATGAAGTGTCTTACAGAGGTTTGGAATCTCTTGAAGAAGGAAGATCTTTTAGCCAATACACCTTAACCGTGAGAAGTTGGTTTCAAGAATGAACCTGAAATACTGTATTTTTCTCCTGATGATTCCAAGGAGAGACAGCTCAAGTTTTCTAAATCATAAGAAAAACCAAGGTAAATATGATATTCTGAGCCAGAGATGAAAAAGCAGTTTTTAGCACCCCCTCCTCATGTCATATGACCGGGATTTAAATCAATCAACTGCCACTGGTTTGTAAATCAAGTGACCCAACTTTAAATCCATCAGCTGCTTCCCTGTAACTCACGTAACTTGGCTTTGAATAGTAAGAAATGCAGAGGTATAAAAATGATGTTCTGAACAATAAATGGAAAGACAACATTTTAGAAAGTTTTTTCCTTTTCGAATGGACCATTCATTGCCTACAGAATAAAGGATTCCCTTGTGGATTTCTTGAACTGTAAACACATACTTTGTCTCCGTTGGCTTGATTGACTTAGATTTTGGGTTTTTTTTTTTGTTGTTGTTGTGGTTAATATCTTTATTGGAGTATAATTGCTTTACCTTGTTGTGTTAGCTTCTGCTGTATAACAAAGTGAATCAACTATTCGTATACATATATCCCCATATCCTCTCCCTCTTGTGTCTCCCTCCCACCTTCCCTATCCCACCCCTCTAGGTGGTCACAAAGCACTGAGCTGATCTCCCTGTGCTATATGCAGTTGCTTCCCAATAGCTATCTATTTCACCTTTGGTAGTGTATAGATGTCCATGCCACTCTCTCACTTCATCGCAGCATACCCTTCCCCCTCCCTGTGTCCTCAGGTCCGTTCTCTACATCTACGTCTTTATTCCTTGGCAGCGACTCCTGCTAGGGACGGATACTTCCTTTTATGCTCAGGGAAATCCCCTAGTTTGAATATGATTTGAGTTTGATCCTGTGAAACCATCAGAACTTCCCACCAGAGATAAATGAGGAGATTCTGGCCTTTATTAGTATGCATGATGAACATGGGTGTCCTGGCTGTACTTGCCAACCCTCCTATTTTACCCACCTATTTTTATCCACCTTCCTCCCTGTGAGTACCTTTGACCAACCCTGAGTTCAGACTCCTGACCTATTACAGTGACTTTGTCAGCCTTTCTTTAAAAATGGACAGGTAATAAAACGAATTTAACCTAGAAGCAGTAGCTCAGTAAGGGAAATAAAATCATCAGAAGTTATCTAATCACAGCCACAGCCATCCAGGGCTCTGTCTTACCTGCTGGGTCATAAGAATGGGACCTTCCTAAACTTGAAGGGCATCCAATCAAATAAGTAAAGGTCTGCTCACCTCTTGCTCTTGGAGGGATTGCTAGACACTCTACCCAGTGTATACTAACTGCAAAACACTGTCATGGTTGTGAAACACCTATGTTCCAGGAAAGCTTTTTGGGGTGCATGGGGAAGGTTTCTTTTTGACATGAAGCAAAAAATAAGTCACCAAGCTCTTTGAGCACAGGGGTTCTTAAGAGGGCAGTAGAAGGAAGGAATGGGCAGAAAAGACGATCTCCAGTGAAGTGAAGGCCGTTTTTCCAAAAGAGTAGAATTTAGTCTCAGTTTAAGGAGAACACTTTTAAATAGCTGGGATAGCTCCAAACTGCAGTTTAGGGAACGAGTGCTTCAAAAGAACAGTGCTTTAAAAGTCCTGGCAAGGCAGCAAGAGGATGAAGAGTTGGTTTTGCATAGTTTTGAACACAGGAGTAAAGAAGCAGAGGCATCTCTGACTAAAAGGCCCTGAGATCCTATGGCATCAATGGGTCAGTTGCAGGGGCAGGGGGTGTGGGGGGCGATATTTCTCTCTCAATGTCTCCCAGGGCAGCCACCCCTCCCGACCCCACCACCCCCACTCCCTTCACCCTTCCTCCCTCCACTGTTGGGTCCCCAGGGACAGCACTTTTCAAGCTGGAGCCCTCAGGCACCATCTCTGCTGTCTGGATTCTTCCTGGAGCCTGGCAAGTTCTGGGACAGGAAGGCGGGTCTGCAAGGCCGCTGCGGTGCAGTCGGACCTGGAGGCCTGGAGGGGAACTGGAGCCCTGAAGCCCACCCACGTCCTTGAAGCCGAGGGAGGAACACATCCTCCTAACAGTACTTCTCAGGGGTCAGCATGCTCCCCACCCGACGGTGATCCATACTCACTTGAGGCAGCAAGAACTGCCTCTAACTGGCCCCCTCAATTCCGCCTTAAGGGTCCTCGCACATGTGTGATCGCGCAGGCCCCGGATCTCTTTAGTCAGCTGAGGCCAGTGCTGCTGGCATCCCTCCAGTCCCATCCCCCAGCTCCTCCCTCTGGGATTGTATCTAATAGAAGAAAGAGCACAGAGGAATTGGCTGAATCAAGGGACCTGGGAGCCTGGGGATGAGTTTGAAGACCGAGAACCTAAGGCGCAATTACATATTATTGGAAACTCTTGTGGAGTGTGTGGGGGGGGAGGTTAGGAGGCTGAGAGGCTGAGTCGACCTGCTGAGTCCAGCCCCAGGACACCACACAGCCCTGTCCCCCTTTCCCTGCCATCAGACAAGTGGTGCCGCAACTCCAGCCGGGACTCTGCACTTCCCCCTCCCTGATTCTCCAGAAGAGCAGGTGGCCCCCCTCTGAGGGCAGGGGCAAGACAATGGACCGATGTCCCCCTGCACTAAGGCGCTACTGGAATCTCTTCCTGAACAGCAGTGCTGGCTTGGAGCGAACCCGTGCACCGCCAAAGTTGGTCTCGTCCTGCAGCTGAGGGACGCAGGCTTTAAGTCTGCTGCCTTGTCTTTAAATCAATCAGTCCCCCCTTTAAGTCAGGTGACCCGACTTTAAATCACTGTGTGCCCCTCAAGCCTGCCACTTCAAAAGTTGGGAACTTCACTTTGATCCCAGCACCTCACACAGCTGAATGCACACTGTAGTCACCCCCAAGCCTGGCTTAGAGGCAGGATATAAGGTAAGGGGATGGGCTGCACACATGGTGAGGAGGGTGCACTTCATGTACCAGAAGGGTCCAGGTACTCTGGGTACAGCAAGCAGTGCACAATACAGCAGCACCCTGGCAAAGCTGGTGATGCACAGGGGGAGCAGGCACACTCAGGCATGCAGAGGTTCCAGGCCGGGAGCTGGGGCACAGCCAGCCGGGAGGGTGTGAAAGCCGAGGATCTGAGCCTTCTTGAGAAAGGCAGACACAGAGGATGGATGAGAAACAAAGACCAGATGAAACATGGATTTGAAAAGCACAACCTGCTCTTGAAATTGGGGTGGGGTCACCCCAGATTTGACTCTTCTTACGCCCCAGTACCTAGTGCTTTGTCATTTGCCCAATTACTTATAAAATGTGACTGATAATATCTAAACCATAGAATACTGCATTTGGAGTGGTTTTGCGTGTTTATGTTTCTATAGTGGAATAATCTTTTCTATAAGAAAAATGTACACAATCTGAAATAAATTCAAACCCCTCTTTAAAAAGTACTATATCGGACTTCCCTGGTGGCGCAGTGGTTAAGAATCTGCCAGCCAAGGCAGGGGACATGGGTTCGAGCCCTGGTCAGGGAAGATCCCACATGCCGCACAGCAGCTAAGCCCATGGGCCACAACTACTGAGCCTGCAGACCACAACTACTGAAAACCGCGCACCTAGAACCGGTGCTCCACAACAAGCGCAGCAAGAGAAGCCACCGCAATGAGAACCCCGCGCACCGCAACAAAGAGTAGCCCCCGCTTGCCGCAACTAGAGAAAGCCTGCGCATAGCAACGAAGACCCAACGCAGCCAAAAACTAATTAATTAATTAATTAGTTAACTATTTTATACAAAAGTACTATTTCCTTCTGTACAGCTTCTCTGGGAAGAACAGAGAGATGGCGGAGGAGAGTGAGAAAGACCAATATTTAGTGCACATCTCTCATGCAGGTGCTCTGCTGGCTCAGATAGATTTATCCCCACTTTACAAAGGAGGAAATAATCTCAGAGAGGTTTAGTAATTTTCCCAAAGCCAAACAGCTATGGAGTGGCAGAACCAAGATCTGAACCAAGTCTGTTACCTTCAAAGCCTAAGTCCTCATCACAACAAAACTCAATTAATATTTACATTTATCGAATTACATGGCAACCTGGGGAGTTCTTGGCACAATCCTGAATAAGAGTGAGAAAGAAAGAAATAGCATTGTTCCTACAGTCAACCCAAATTTTTGGAGCAGCTGCTAGATGCCTGTCCCTTTTTGGGGTTCAGCAGTGATCAAGACAGGAAGAGTCCTGCTTTCATGAACCAAGTAGTGGGGAGGAGAGACGGGTGCAACTTGGGTGAGGGACTTCACCTTGCTGGAACTCTGTTTTGTCATCTGGAAAATGGTATGGGTGTTCCTCATTTTCTGAGATTGTCCAGACCTCACATTCTCTGATTCCATAAGAAGCATTTGTTTTCCTGTTTCTTTAAAATTCATTCAGGCCGTGAGCTGTCATGAATGTTGTTAGCTGCTCCCCAAATCACTCTATTCCCACCCTTTTCCTGTGATCAGGTCTTTACCAAAACATAACTCACATTCAGTCAATTCACAGAACCTAAGGGGCACCCAGCAGAAAAATTCCAACCCTTGCTTCCCAGAAGCTCTGCGGTCTACCTGCCAGGTAAACTTAACTCACCTGGCAAAAGGTGGCCATCCCTGGTTTCACATCAACATGATCTCAGGCACAAACCTCCTTGTTTTTCCATTTTGTCTTGAAGTTACTTGTTGAAACAACTGCACAAATATGACACAGATATAAAATCAGGCACCTTCTGCCCCCAGTGCCTACTAATAAATGATTTTCTGCCACTTTAATGATAAAGATAGAACATTTCAACCTTCTGCTACCCTTATTATTTGTCATTTTTGTTGATATTTCTATTGACTACATCTTTCAATATTTTAACAATGGAACATTTATTTAGGGTGTTCCAGACGCAGCCTTTAGTGGTAAAGGTTTTGTTGTTATATTTCTATTATGTTTCCTTTAAAAATTATTATCCTATTTAAATGGATTAAGTCAATTCTATAGGCATTTATCTTATGATATTGATGAAATTGATACATAGAGGGCAGTAGTACAAGTTGATTGGACTTGAGGACCTCTAGTAGCACAATTTAGTATAAATATTATCTATATGTAAAACAAAGTACAGGCCGAGTGAGATTCTCTGACTTTTTTCCACTGTCTGCCCCTCAAGCCTGTGAGAAATGGAATAGTTCTTGCCCTATCAGTAAACAAAGGATGTCACAGTCTTCAGCACTTGCAGCCCTCCAATGTGAGCCGGCGGGCCCTGAGGCACTCAGGATATGCAAATACAGAATGCAGACCCCAGAGAGCTGAGGTGTATATCAAAGGAAGGATTTCAGTTAGCCCAGGCAAAGAAAAGCGCCGCATTCCTCACCTTGGGAGAGCTGGTTTTCCTTAGTTAACAATCACCTTTTGATGTTCCCCATTACCTGCGACAGTCCCCTGCCCTGTCCCATCCCCCCGGTACTTTAGCTCAGGGAGGAAGGAGCACAGAGGGACTCGGCTGAATAAGGGGCCTGCGCGCCTCGGGAGGAGTTTTCAGCCGCTTTCCCCGTAGTCGGGGGGAGGGGCGTTGACGCTGCAGCCGGACCCTGCGCCTCCCTTGCCCCGTTTCCCCTCAGGACGCTAAGGCAGACCCCCTCACCAGGCCCACCAGGCCTCGCGAGCCAGGCCGAGGGCAGGGGCGAGAGGACGGACCGAAGTTCCCGGGGAACAGACGCTGGAGGCCGCTCTTTCTGCACAGCAGCGGCGGGTGGCAGCGAACCCCTGCCCCTCAGAAGCTGGTCTTGTGCTGCCGCCCGGGCACCGGACCAGGCGGAGGGTCGGCGCCCACTTACCCGGCCCGCCGTCCCCGCGACTGTCATGGCTTCGGCCGCTGGGGCACCTCCAGAGCCGGCAGCCTCAGTGAGGTCGCCCTCCCCTCGGGCTCCGGGGCAGTTCCGTGAAGGCGGAGGGAGGAGACCCCACCTGAGCCGGGAGTTCCAGCTCTGAGGAAACACGGGCTCTGTTCAGCGCGCAGTGGGTGGGACGGCTCTGCCCCGAGGCCTTCCGGGAGGGAGCGGGGCGGCGGGGGAGGGAGCCGCCAGGAGCGCAGGGCCCCGTCGGGGGTCCTGGAGGGGCGGCCCGGCCTGGGGGCCACGCCCACTGTGGCCGCAGCCCAGGCCTTTTTCCTGGAATCCTACACAAAAAAATTAGAAAGATACACAGTCTATAGTAAATATTCACAAATGATTGTTGCTGCTGTGCTCACTATTCTATTAAAGGTGTAAAATCCATAAAACACTTTAAGTTCAAAATTAAATATGAATTTTTACCTTTCTAATTATGTCTCTGATATTCACAGTTGTGGTTAATGAATAAGAGACTGTGGCATCACTAGTTAAAAATGAGCTTGTTAAAAATATAGAACTCAGGCCCACCGGACCTACTGAATCACAATCTGCACTTTTACAATCTCCCCAGTGTACTCGTGTACCCATGAATAGTTGAAAGGTACATTTCTACCTCGACAGGTCTTTTCTCTATGAGAAATACACACATTTTATCCAGTTTGATATAAATAAAACACTCAAAAATGCATATGCCTGTGTTGAAACCATCATTTTATCATTTCTTTTCCAGACAAGTATAGTCTCTATACTGGTTTTGTGGATCACATGCCATACTCTTTTCTTGTAGTTAGAAATAAGGTAAAGAAAGTTACTTTGTAAAAAAAAAAATATATATATATATATATATATATATATATATATATTTTAGTGGATAATGAAGAAACTCTTCTAAATTAAAACCTTCTTTTAACTTGCTGTTTTCTTCTTGGGTCATATTATTAACTCTTCCCGTGGCCACATGGCATGTGTACGTTTAATTTCAGGGACTGCTGACATTCCAGGATGTGGCCATAGATTTCTGTCAAGAGGAGTGAGAATGCCTGGACCAAGATCAAAGGGAATTGTACAGGGATGTGATGTTAGAGAAGTATAGGAACCTGCTCTCCTTGGGTGAGGATACCATCCTTCCAGAATTCCTTATCCAACCACTGGGTTTGCAGTCCTTCATTTGTAGAATGTCTCCTGGAATCTTCTGCTTCCTACAATAGGGTTTCAGATTGCAACGTTTCAGGAAAGATTGGGAGTTTGTGGGTATAATTTTTCTTATTCTTTTAAAATTGCAGCCTCCCTTTTAATATACTTTGTAACTGCTTGGGATGTGTCTATATGAACTGTGTACTATATGCTTCTGTTATAGTCCTTACAATATTTCATTGTCTTATTTTCTCTAACAATTTTCCATGGATTCCTTGGGCTTAAGGTATATTAAAAGGGAGACTGCGAATCTGGGACTTCCCTGGTGATGCAGTGATTAAGAATTCGCCTGCCAATGCAGGGGACCCGGTTCGATCCCCAGTCTGGGAAGATCTCACGTGCCACGGAACAACTAAGCCAGTGGGCCACAACTACTGAGTCTGCACGCCACAACTACTGAAGCCGGTGTGTCTTGAGCCCGTGCGCCATTTATTTTTTGGAGAATAAAACCACTTCTGAGTGATTAAAATTTAGGCCAGCTAGTCAAAATGCTTTATCACCTGTTCTTCTAAAACACTGGTCAATGGAACAAGTTTTACTAGGGATAACAGTGTAATTGTATTCTGGAGTTCATATGGGCAATATGGTTTATGACCTTGATGCTGGATCACGACATTTCAACGGTATAACTGCTATTAATTGTCTGTTTGTTCAACGATTAAAGTCTCACGTGATCTGAGTTCAGACTGGAGTCATCCTGGTTGGTTTCTGTCTATTGCAGATTTCTTCCAGTATGAAAGGACAAGAGCAATACGGCTTCCTTTACAAAATGTCTTCAAACTAAATGATGATATAATCTACATTCAATTAATTTATACATACCCTACTGTAGAACAGGGTTCGTTACACTGGCAGAGCCCGGAAATTATGTAAAACTGAAACTTTTTCTGCACTGGTTCAAGTCCTCTTCCTAAGAATATGTTTATAATCAAAATTCTTTCACAAATTACCCAATTTAATTCACCATAGCATTCCTCATGTTAACTAAATGGAAAATCCTAGGCTATATACAAATCCAGAAAGGGCCAAAAATCATCAGCCCCCATGGATGATTGCAACCCATTAATGAGGCATTCAAATTAATGATTAAATAACCACTATGTCCATCAACATCATCAATTTATATATTATTGCCCAAATGCTAGACTTAACACTGGCTCTCACAACATGAATTCCTCTTCCCATATCTTATCCACTAATTAATATAAATGTAGGCATATTATTTCTATTAGCCATATCACCCCTAGCCATTTACTCCATCCTCAGATCTGGATGAACTTCACATTCAAAATACACACTCACTGGAGCTCTAGGAACAATAGCACAGACAATCATCTCATATGAAGTAATGTAGCAGTTATTCTATTCTCAGTCTTACTGATAAATGGATCATTTACACTTTCAACAGTAATTATTACACAAGAACACCTATGACTCATTTTCTCCTGACCCCTACCCAGAATTTGATTATCTCCGCAGTAGCAGAAATCCAATGAAGCCCCACTTGATTTAACGGAAGTAGCATCAAAACCTGTATAAGTCTTCAATGTAGAAAATGTAGCAGGCCCATTCACCCCGTCCCTCCTAGAGAATATGTCAATTCCCTATAATAAACATTTCCACAGCAATCTATTTTTCGGAGCATTCGACAATCCCTAGGTGCCAGAATTATATACAGCCCAAGTCATCATTAAAACACATCTAACAATCTCCTTTCTATGAATTTGAGCCTCCTACCTACAATTTTGATATGATCAACGCATACATCTCTTATGAAAAGTTTTTTACGACTAACATTAACCTTATGTATATGAGAGATTTCACTACTTGTCATCATACCAGGCAACCGACCACAAATTTAAGAAATATGTCTGACAAAAGAGATTCTTTGATAGAGTAAATCATAGAGGTTTCAATGCTCTTATTCCTAGAATTGAATTCTTCCTAATAATTTTACATTCTCCATGCTACCTACCACATTACACCACATGCTATATAGTAAAGTTCTCTAAGTAAGCTTCAGGCCCGTACCCCCAAAATATTTTTGTATATCCTTCCTGTGCTAATAAACTCTCATTGTTTTTACCATCATTCTACTGACCATTTTCTCAGGAAATATAATTGTATAACAAGCTCACACTGGTTAATTGTATTACCATTCTAACAAAAAAACATGAACCCATAAGCTACAGAAGCATCCAACAAATATTTCCTAAAACAGTCCACCACATCAATACTACTTATAATGGCTATTATCATTAATCTAATATACTCTGGTCAAAGAGCACAATGAATAACAAGAATCTTTAATCCAGCAGCATCCACCCTCATGACAATCGCCCTTGTCACAAAAGTAGGACTTTCCCCATTTCACTTCTGAGTGCCTGAAGTCACACGAGGCATCCCATGAACAGCAGACCTGATGCTATCAACATGACAAAATTGCACCCCTATCAGTTTTATACCACATGTCACCATCCATCAACCTAAATATACTATTAATCATAGTGATATTATAAATCATAGCTGGAGGCTGAGGCAGACTTCGCCATGCTCACCTGGAAAGTATTACACCCTCCTCATCAATTGCCCTTATAGGATGAATAACAGCTATTATAATGTATATTCAGAATATAACAATCCTAAACATACTAATTTATATCATAATAACACTATCTTCTTCTTATTTATGCCCAGATCATGTACTACAAGAGTATCATTATCACACACATGAGATAAAACACCTCCCATCACAATCATTTTCCTCACCATTATAGTATCATTAGGACATCGCCCACCACTATCAGGCTTTCTACCCAAATGAATAATTATCCAAGAGATAACAAAAACGACAACATCATTCTACCAACACTAATAGCCATCATAGCAGTCCTCAGCATATATTTCTACTTGTAGCTAACATACTCCACATCACTAACTATATTCCCTTCATTAAACAAAACAAACACAAAACAATTTGAACATACAAAGAAATAACCTTCCTATCATTACCAATCATAATACCCACACGGTTACTACACACAACACCCATTCTATCGGTGCTGGACTAGGAATTTAGGTTAGTTCAGACCAAGAGCTTTCAAAACCCTAAACAAGTGAAATTTACTTAATTCCTAAAAATAAGGATTGCAAGACTTTATTCTACATCAATTGAATGTAAAGCAAACACTGTATTGAAGCCAAATCTTTACGAGATTGATGAGTTTTAACCCCAGGAAACTTTAGTTAACAGGCAAATCCTCTAGTCAACTGGCTTCAGTCTACTTCTCCTTCATTTGAGAAAGAAAAAAAGAAAAAAAAAAGAGCAGGATAATCACTGGCAGAATTGAAGCTGCTTCTCTGAAGTTACAATTAAATTTGTTGATTCACCACAGGGTTTGCCAGAAAGAGGGTTCAATCTCTGTCTTTAGATTTACAGTCTAATGCTAACTCAGTCATTTTACCTCTGTTCATACACTGCTGATTATTTTCAACAAATCACAAAGATATCGGCATTTTATATTTATTATTTGGTGCTTGAGCTGGAGTAGCAGGCAGCACCTTAATTATATTAATCCAGGCTGAGCTATGCTGACCTGGACCGCTACTTGGAGATGCCCAAATCTGTAAGGTTGTCATAACAGTCCCTGCACTTGTAATAATTTTCTTTATTGCTGTACCCGTTATGATTGCAGGCTTTGAAAACTGACTTGAGCCACTAATAACTCGGACACCTGAAGTAGCATTTCCCCCAATAAATCATATAAACTTTTGACGACTTCCCCCATCATTCTTACTCCTACTCATATCACCAATAGTAGAAGCTGGTTCTGGTACCAGTGGGACCGTGTATTCAGCTCTAGCCTGCAATCTGGCCCATGCAGGAGCCTCTGTCGACCTAACTGCTTTCTCCTTACATTTAGCAGGTGTCTCCTCAATTCTTGGTATTATTACTTTTATTACTATAATCTTTAATACAAAACCAGCAGTCATATCCCAATACCAAACACCATTATTTGTTTAATCTTCCCCAACTATAGCCATATTACTATAATTACCAATCTCAGTCCAAGCAGCCAGAATTGCCATGCTGTTAAGAGATAGAAATCTAAACACTACTTTCTTTGACCCTGCAGGAGGAGACCGAATCCTATACCAACACCTCTTTTGATACTTTGCTCACCCTGAAGTCTGTATTCATGGCCTAACAGGGTTTGTTATAAACTCACATATCATTACATACTATTTAGGACAAAAATTGCCTTTCAGCTATCTGGGAATAGTATGAGTCATGTCCACTGGTTTTTTAGGAGTTCTCTTGTGGGCCCATCACATGTTTACCATAGGGATAGCTGTGGACTCAGGAGCATACTTTGCATCAGCTACCGTAATTACTTCTATCCCTACAGGAGTAAAAGTATCTAGCTGATTAGCAACTCCTTATTTAATTTTTCTTTTTCTTTTCTTTTTTATTTTTTGGCTGAGTTGGGTCTTGGTTCCTGCGCATGGGCTTTCTCTGGTTGCGGTGAGCGGCAGCTACTCTTCGTTGTGGTGTGCGGCCCTTTCATTGCACTGGCTTCTCTTGTTGCACAGCACGGCCTCTAGGCGCGTGGGCTTCAGTAGTTGTGGCTTGCGGGCTCTAGAGGGCAGGCTCAGTAGTTGTGGCACACGGGCTTTTTGCTCCACGGCATGTGGAATCTTCCCAGACAAGGGCTCGAACCCGTGTCCCCTGCATTGGCAGACGAATTCTTAACCACTGCGTCACCAGGGAAGTCCCTGGTTAGCAACTGTTCACGGAGGTAATTCTATATGACCTCCCACTATATTATGAGATTTAGGCTTTAGTTTTTCTTTTTACAGGAGGTGGTTTGACAGGAATCATCTTAGCCAACTCATCCCCAGACATTGTCCTCCAGGATACATACTATGTAGTAGCACACTTCCATGACCTAATGTCCATGGGAGCAGTCTTCACTATTATAGGAGGCTTTCTACACTGATTCCCACTATTCTCAGGTTATACAGTTAACTCAGCATGAGCAAAAATTCACTTCACAAGTATATTTGTAGTAGTAAATATGACTTCCTGCCGCACTTTCGTGGCCTCTCAGGGATGTCACTACGTTAGTCTGAGTACCCTGAGACACACACAACATGAAATGTTTTGTCTTTAGGCTCATTCATCTCAGTAGCAGCAGTAATGCTAATAATCTTCATACTTTGAAAAGCATTTGTGTCTAAACAAGAAGTCTTAGCAGTGGAAATTGCTACTCCTAACCTAGAATGGTTACACGGATGTCCTCCACCATATCCTACGTTTCAAGATCCTACCTATGTAAATGTAAAATAAGGAAGGACTCAAGTCCTTTTCAACCAGTTTCAAGCCAACACCATAACAATTATGTCTTCCTCAATAAATGAGATAAAAGTAAAAAGTGATGTAGCTTTGTCAGAGTTAAATGATAGGCTAAAATCCTGTATATGACTAAGGCATATCAATTTCATCTAGGCTCTCAAGATACAACATCACCGATTATGGAAGAACTTTTACATTTTCTTCATCACACATTAATAGTGATTTTTAAAATAAGTTCTCTAGTCCTCTATATCATTTCACTAATATTGACATCTAAACTCATATGCATACAATAGATGCACAGGTAGAGAAAATGTGAACAATTTACTAGCTATTATTGTAATCTTAATTGTCCTATCATCATTGTGAATCCTTTACATGATACATGAAATCAATAACTCTTCCCAAACCGTAAAAAACTATGGGTCAGTAATGATACTGAAGCTACAAATACACAGATTACGAAGATTTAAATGTTGACTCCTCTGTAATCCCCACATCAGAGCTAAAACCAGGAGAATAATGACTAATAGAAGTCAACAACCGAGTAGTTAGGGATAGTCATTGAATATTAGTTTCCTCTGAAATTGTTGTACACTCCGGAGTTGTTCCTTCTCAGGCCTAAAAGGAGCTGCTATCCCAGGACGCCTAACTTAAAGAAACCTTGTATCAAGAGGACCAGGCCTATGTTGTGGACAAGAGAGCTCGTTTTCCTGAGTTCAAAGACAGGACAGAGGGATATGGCTGAGATATGGGGTGAATCTGAAGCCCATGGGGATGCACTCTCCAAGCTCCAGTATAGGAATGGGGCCTCTAGGGTCCCAGGCCACCCACCACGCCCTCTGGAGCAGGATCTGGGCAACATTCCCTGTCAGTGATGAGGCAGCCCTAGCACTTGTCACGCCCCGATGTCGTGTCCTATGTGGGCCCCATGCTCTTGGGACCACACCCCACTGTCTGCAGGTCCATGCTACAGGGTCCTTCATGCCTCAGGAGTAGAGACCACCCAGCAAGCAGTTCCCTCCGCAACCAGCAGGAGGAGGGGAGGAGAGCAGGGGCACCAGGGGACTCTCACTCAGACAACAACACCCCAGCGGTGCCAGCGGGGACAGTGATGATGCAGATGAGGCACAGACCAAGAGATGGGACCAGAGGACCCAAAAGGCAGCTGGTCAGGTCCTGGCTCACCTGCACCCCGGACACCTTTGTCCCGCAGACACCCCCTTCCTCATACACCCTCTCCTTAAATGCAGATTCTTCAGATGCCAACAGGCAGAGCTTCAGACTGAAAGTCAGCTCTTCCAAAATGACCCGTCAGCAAACACTGCAGGATTCCACTCCAGTGGGTGCCCTGGAGTCGACAACTCAGGGACTGAAGTGGATATCGGTGCCAGGGGCAGTGGGAGGGGATGGGGAATGAGACTTTCATGGTTGTGGAATTTTGGTTTTGCAAGATGAAAAGTTCTAGTGATGGTGGTGATGGCTCCACGAGAAAGTGAATCTATCTGACGCCTCAGAAACGTGCACTTAAAACGGTGATGATGGTAAAGGGTATGTGACGTGTGTTTTATTTCACTTAAAATAAATTCTTAAAATAATGTCTTGTTAATTGAGATTCCATTTCGACTCCCCTTCATCACAAATGTCGGAGGCCCAGACACAGTCCCCTACCATAGGGGCCATCACGGTACCCTCACAGAGAACATGGGAGACCATTCTTAGGGGGGGCTAGTCTGTGCTCACTTGACCTCGGTCCAGGGGGACCCAGGCAGTGGTGACCCCCATAGATTAGACATATGATATGCTATAGTATTAATACGATACGACCAAGTGTTGTCACTCACCGGAACACAGAGCAGCAACCCACTCAAACATGCCTGACCTAATATGATTGTGACAAGATGAAGAGAAGAAAAGGAACCACAGGTTAATCAGGACAACACCCTTAATGCAGAGGTTGGAAATCTCGAAGGGGACAGGACACACTGCAGGCAAAGAGCGCATATGCGGTCTCCCCATCCATGTGATCCTGACCCATGCAGGTAAGGTGAGACCCACACAGTCCCCGCACCCTATACCTGGGGCCACACATCCACACTCACCAGGGTGACCCACCTCCCCAGGCCCCTCCACCTGGGTCACATGTCCACAGTCCCAGGGTGCCCTCACCTCCCCAGACCCTGCACCTGGGGTCACACGTCCCCTTGGTCAGGACACCATGGCTCTGCAGGGGGCTCCCCCAATGTGGAAACAAGCTGGGTCCCTGGGACCTCCTGGGATGGGAAAAAGTGTCAGGTGGGTCTCCTTTCCCCACACTTGTCCCAGAGGAGTCCTCCTCTTCTCACTTTGGTTCTGTGTGATTTTAACTGTTTTTACAGCTTTCATACTAGAGTTGGACACACGACCCTGGTGCTGGCATGCTCAGTCCTTTCTCGTCTCACTTACATGTTGAGAAAACTCACAGGACAGCAGGGCTGAAAGCCGAGGGGCAGCTCTGGACTCTGCTGAGTAGGGACGGTAGACTGGAGGGAGAGCTCAGCAGCAGCCTCAGCTGTCACCCATCGGCCTTTTGCCCGATCTGCGTGCCCTGCAATCAATTCAGCAGCTAAACCTGCTTCCCTATGCACCATGCACGTGCTGGTAAATTGGAATTATTGCCAGGTAGTCCTCCTGAGGATTCTCCATGAGCCCCAGGGAAGGTGAACCTTGCAGGGATTAAGACTAAGGCCCCGACCATAGCACTGACCCTTGGGAGGACCAGGTCACCACACTCAGAAGAGAGGCTGTTACGTAGACAAGCCCACCTCAGCTCCAGACCCCAGACATCTAAGCACTGACATTCAGATGCAGGCATGGAGCTTCCCAGTACTGAGGCCAGGCCGGGTCTCTACCCAGGTCCCCATAGTCCTAGCGTACACAGAACATGCTCAGCTCTAAATCTTCTTATTATAGACAACACATGGTCAGCTCTAAACATAATCAGTAGACAGGACATGCAGAGGTCTAAATCTACCATGTAGACACAACTTGATCATGTTTCAACTAGCTTACGGCTGATCTCATAGGAGGTACAGATCACACACATGGGTCTCTCATCTTTGGACACCCACATCAGGAAACTGAACAAAATCTTTGTCATTAAACATTTCAACAGGCAAAACAGAAATGTTCCCAATTTCTCTGGCCACCTGATGGTCAGGATCCACGGGCGAGCCACGAACTTCTTAGAGTGCAGCCCAGTCTGCTGCCAGGACAGATAAGAAGTGGCCTGATTCCAGCCTCCCAGGGTTCCAGAAGGAGGCGGCCACACTGCAAGCCAGGTCAGGAGAGTCCTGCATGGTCCGGGCCGGGAGATCCGGTCTGTCCATTCGGCTGGCCGATTCCGGGCGGGGCGCTCAGGGCCGCTGAGAGCCCTGCACTCAGGTCCTGCTTCCCTGCAGCGTGTGCGTGTGCGTGTGCGTGTGCGTGTGTGTGTGTGTGTAGAGGGGGCGGTGGCTGACGGCTCCCATGGTTCCCAACCCGGGCACCGTGCTGTCTTCGAGGGGAGGCACGGGGAGAGGTAGGGGCACAGAAGCCGTTGGAGAGGAGAACCCACCGCGGAACTCCTTGCACACTGGCTCGCCCCACCCGGAGACCCGCCTGCCCATCGTGGGCCGCATGTCGCCCCCCAGTCCCCCACCCCCGAGGGCAGGGTGCCTGCTCTTTCAACAGCACAGGGTCTCACATGAAGGAGACCCAGTGGGGACTGTCAGCCCCCGACTCCTGATGCTGTGTTTGGGGAGAATGAACCCCCTTGACTGGGCGATGGGACCCTGTGAGGAAAGAGGTGGTGGCCCGATCCAAGTCGGGGCCTGGCTGAGATATGAGAAAACAGGAGCCAAGGGCAGGGCCTGGAGGCCAGGCCAACAGGAGGGGCACCCCCAGCCTTGGCCGGGCTCTCCAACGGTGACATTGTTGCTTTAGGGGACCTGGGACAGGTGAATGAATGTAATGGGAGTCTAAACTGGACCCTGAATGGGGCTTAAAGAAGGTGTGAAGGATGTTACTGAGACAGTGACAGTCATTGGAAGACAAACTCTGTGTCAGGATATCCTGCTCCATCCATTTAAATCCCTGAGATCTGTGACCTTTACGTGGCTACGCAGGATTGTTAGAGCAGCTGCGTGCGGATATATCTGGGGCACAATTCAGTCTGCAGCCAACTTGCAAGTGGTTCCAGCAAACACACAGGTGTGCGCACAGGCAGGCACAGCACACACACAAACATATGCACGTGCACAGCACAACTATATTCACACACTAGCATGTGAACACACATGCACCCATATGCCCATGCACACACTAATGTGTGCAAGTTCACATACCTATGCACATGCACAGCATATGTATGCAAACAGGCACATGCACACGCAGAGCACACACACAGGGAATAAAGTGAATCCGTAAAGCATTAATTCCTGAACACAAGTGAAGCTGACATGTATTTTTCCCTTTTCTTAGCCTTGATGTTTTCCACAACAACAAGTTTAAGAAAAAAGTTAATGGCAAATGACTTTTGATTCATAGGACTTTCTGAGTTTATTCCACAAATATTATGACAGTAGAAATGAATGTAGATATTACATGTGTCCACTAATGGATGAATGGAGAAGAAAAACACGGTCCATCAATCCAAGGGAATGCTATTCAGCCTAAAAAGGAAGTCAATTCTGACACAGGATGCAGCAGGGATGAACCTTGAGCGCATTATGCTCAGTGATGTAAGCTAGACACAAAAAAACAAACAGTGCTTGATCCACTCATACAAGGCCCCTAGAGCAGTCGGAAATATAGGGACATAAAGTAGGACGTTGAGGGCCAGAGGCTGAGGGAGGGACAATGGGGAGTGAGTGTTTAATGGGGACTGTTTCAATTTTGCAAGATGAAAAAGTTCTGGAGGATGATGGTGGTCAGGTTTGCACAACAGTGTGAATTACTTCTTGACCCTGAAATGTGCACTTAAAAATGGTTAAGATAGTACATTTTACGTTATGTGTACCAGACCACAATTTTTAAAACTTTTCAAAAAACAACAGGAAATAGTCCATGAATACCACAAGATGCACAACTTCACTAACAACAGAGGGATTAAAGCCATAAGCAAAATACTGTGTATACACCTACCAGAATGGCAGACATGAAAGACATAGTATCAATTATCAGCAGGATGTGGAGCAATGGAAAGCCTGGTACGCAACGGGGGGATGCAACCACTTCTGAAGCAATCGGGCCTCAGATAGCGACGTCCGTGCACAGAGACCCACAGTGCTCCTCCCAGTTGAACACAAACCCACCAGCCCTGCACCAGGACACACGGACATGGACTTGCAGCCACAGGAGCCAAACCTGAAAGAACCTGAAGGCCATCACAGACGGATGCAGAAATGAACCATGCACGCTCCTATGAAGGAATATTCCACAGCAATGGAGTACATTTTGTTTAAAGGTAGTAAAACTATAAAAATTATTTTTAAAAAAAAACTATATTTAAAAGATGAAAGAATCTATAATTCTGGCACCTAGGGATTGCCGAATGCTCCTAAAAATAGATTGCTGTGGAAATGTTTATTATAGGGAAATTGACATATTCTCTAGGAAGGACGGGGTGAATGGGCCTGCTACATTTTCTACATTGAAGACATGTACAGGTTTTGATTCTACTTCTGTTAAATCAAGTGGGGCTTCACTGGATTTCTGCTACTGCGGAGATAATCAAATTCTGGGTAGGGGTCAGGAGAAAATTAGTCATCGGTGTCCTTGTGTAATAATTACTGTTGAAAGTGTAAATGATCCATTTACCAGTAAGACTGAGAATAGAATAACTGCTACATTACTTCATATGAGATGATCGTCTGTGCTATTGTTCCTACAGCTCCAGTGAGTGAGTATTTTGAATGTGAAGTTCATCCAGATCTGAGGATGGAGTAAATGGCTAGGTGTGATATGGCTAATAGAAATAATATGCCTACATTTATACTAATTAGTGGATAAGATATGGGAAGAGGAATTCATGTTGTGAGAGCCAGGGTTAAGGCTAGCATTGGGGCAATAATATATAAATTGATGATGTTGATGGACATAGTGGTTCTTTAATAAGTAATTTGAATGCCTCAGCAATGGGTTGTAATCATCCATGGGGGCTGATGATTTTTGGCCCTTTCTGGATTTGTATATAGCCTAGGATTTTCCATTTAGTTAATATGAGGAATGCTATGGTGAATTAAATTGGGTAATTTGTGAAAGAATGTTGATTATAAACATATTCTTAGGAAGAGGACTTGAACCAGTGCAGAAAAAGTTTCAGTTTTACATAATTACCGGGCTCTGCCTGCGTAACGAACCCTGTTCTACAGTAGGGTATGTATAAATTAATTGAATGTAGATTATATCATCATTTAGTTTGAAGACATTTTGTAAAGGAAGCCGTATTGCTCTTGTCCTTTCATGCTGGAAGAAATCTGCAATAGACAGAAACCAACCAGGATGACTCCAGTCTGAACTCAGATCACGTGAGACTTTAATCGTTGAACAAACAGACAATTAATAGCAGTTATACCGTTGAAATGTCGTGATCCAGCATCAAGGTCATAAACCATATTGCCCATATGAACTCCAGAATACAATTACACTGTTATCCCTAGTAAAACTTGTTCCATTGACCAGTGTTTTAGAAGAACAGGTGATAAAGCATTTTGACTAGCTGGCCTAAATTTTAATCACTCAGAAGTGGTTTTATTCTCCAAAAAATAAATGGCGCACGGGCTCAAGACACACCGGCTTCAGTAGTTGTGGCGTGCAGACTCAGTAGTTGTGGCCCACTGGCTTAGTTGTTCCGTGGCATGTGAGATCTTCCCGGACCGGGGATCGAACCGGGTCCCCTGCATTGGCAGGCGAATTCTTAATCACTGCATCACCAGGGAAGTCCCAGATTCGCAGTCTCCCTTTTAATATACCTTAAGCCCAAAGAATCCATGGAAAATTGTTAGAGAAAATAAGACAATGAAATATTGTAAGGACTACAACAGAAGCATATAGTACACAGTTCATATAGACACATCCCAAGCAGTTACAAAGTATATTAAAAGGGAGGCTGCAATTTTAAAAGAATAAGAAAAATTATACCCACAAACTCCCAATCTTTCCTGAAACGTTGCAATCTGAAACCCTATTGTAGGAAGCAGAAGATTCCAGGAGACATTCTACAAATGAAGGACTGCAAACCCAGTGGTTGGATAAGGAATTCTGGAAGGAAGGTATCCTCACCCAAGGAGAGCAGGTTCCTATACTTCTCTAACATCACATCCCTGTACAATTCCCATTGATCTTGGTCCAGGCATTCTCACTCCTCTTGACAGAAATCTATGGCCACATCCTGGAATGTCAGCAGTCCCTGAAATTAAACGTACACATGCCATGTGGCCACGGGAAGAGCTCATAATATGACCCAAGAAGAAAACAGCAAGTTAAGAGAAGGTTTTAATTTAGAAGAGTGTCTTCAATTATCCACTAATACATACATATATATATATATATATATATAATTTTTTTTTTACAAAGTAACTTGCTCTACCTTATTTCTAACTACAAGAAAAGAGTATGGCATGTGATCCACAAAACCAGTATAGAGACTATACTTGTCTGGAAAAGAAATGATAAAATGATGGTTTCAACACAGGCATATGCATTTTTGAGTGTTTTATTTATATCAAACTGGATAAAATGTGTGTATTTCTCATAGAGAAAAGACCTGTCGAGGTAAAAATGTACCTTTCAACTATTCATGGGTACACGAGTACACTGGGGAGATTGTAAAAGTGCAGATTGTGATTCAGTAGGTCCGGTGGGCCTGAGTTCTATATTTTTAACAAGCTCATTTTTAACTAGTGATGCCACAGTCTCTGATTCATTAACCACAACTGTGAATATCAGGGACATAATTAGAAAGGTAAAAATTCATATTTAATTTTGAACTTAAAGTGTTTTATGGATTTTACACCTTTAATAGAATAGTGAGCACAGCAGCAACAATCATTTGTGAATATTTACTATAGACTGTGTATCTTTCTAATTTTTTTGTGTAGGATTCCAGGAAAAAGGCCTGGGCTGCGGCCACAGTGGGCGTGGCCCCCAGGCCGGGCCGCCCCTCCAGGACCCCCGACGGGGCCCTGCGCTCCTGGCGGCTCCCTCCCCCGCCGCCCCGCTCCCTCCCGGAAGGCCTCGGGGCAGAGCGGTCCCACCCACTGCGCGCTGAACAGAGCCCGCGTTTCCTCAGAGCTGGAACTCCCGGCTCAGGCGGGGTCTCTTCCCTCCGCCTT
The DNA here is from genome assembly GCF_965194825.1 of Balaenoptera physalus. Taxonomy (NCBI): domain Eukaryota; kingdom Metazoa; phylum Chordata; class Mammalia; order Artiodactyla; family Balaenopteridae; genus Balaenoptera; species Balaenoptera physalus. Next base: position 44,384 of record NW_028125106.1, read on the forward strand.
CACGGAACTGCCTCGGAGCCCGAGGGGAGGGCGACCTCACTGAGGCTGCCGGCTCTGGAGGTGCCCCAGCGGCCGAAGCCATGACAGTCGCGGGGACGGCGGGCCGGGTAAGTGGGCGCCGACCCTCCGCCTTGTCCGGTGCCCGGGCGGCAGCACAAGACCAGCTTCTGAGGGGCAGGGGTTCGCTGCCACCCGCCGCTGCTGTGCAGAAAGAGCGGCCTCCAGCGTCTGGTCCCCGGGAACTTCGGTCCCTCCTCTCGCCCCTGCCCTCGTCCTGGCTCGCGAGGCCTGGTGGGCGTGAGGAGGGGGTCGGCCTGAGCGTCCTGAGCGGAAACGGGGCAAGGGAGGCAGAGGGTCCGGCTGCAGCCTCAGCGCCCCTCTTCCCGACTGCGGGGAAAGCAGCTGAAAACTCCTCCCGAGGCGCACAGGCCCCTTATTCAGCCGAGTCCCTCTGCGCTCCTTCCTCCCTGAGCTAAAGTACCGGGGGGAGGGGACAGGGCAGGGAACTGGCGCAGGTAATGGGGAATATCAAAAGGTGATTGTTAACTAAGGAAAACCAGCTCTCCCAAGGTGAGGAATGCGGCGCTTTTCTTTGCCTGGGCTCACTGAATTCCTTCCTTTGATATGCACCTCAGCTCTCTGGGGCCTGCATTCTGTATTTGCATATCCTGAGTGCCTCAGGGCCCGCCGGCTCACATTGGAGGGCTGCAAGTGCTGAAGACTGTGACATCCTTTGTTTACTGATAGGGCAAGAACTATTCCATTTCTCACAGGCTTGAGGGGCAGACAGTGGAAAAAAGTCAGAGAATCTCACTCGGCCTGTACTTTGGTTTACATATAGATAATATTTATACTTAACTGTGCTAATAGAGGTTCTCAAGTCCAATCAACTTGTACTACTGCCCTCTATGTATCAATTTCATCAATATCATAAGGTAAATGCCTATAGAATTGACTTAATCCATTTAAATAGGATAATGATTTTTAAAGGAAACATAATAGAAATATAACAACAAAACCTTTACCACTAAAGGCTGGGTCTGGAACACCCTAAATAAATGTTCCATTGTTAAAATATTGAAAGATGTAGTCAATAGAAATATCAACAAAAATGACAAATAATAAGGGTAGCAGAATGTTGAAATGTTCTATCTTTATCATTAAAGTGGCAGAAAATCATTTATTAGTAGGCACTGGGGGCAGAAGATGCCTGATTTTATATCTGTGTCATATTTGTGCAGTTGTTTCAACAAGTAACTTCAAGACAAAATGGAAAAACAAGGAGGTTTGTGCCTGAGATCATGTTGATGTGACACCAGGGATGGCCCCCTTGTGCCAGGTGAGTTAAGTTTACCTGGCAGGTAGACCGCAGAGCTCCTGGGAAGCAAGGGTTGGGATTTTTCTGCTGGGTGCCCCTTCGGTTCTGTGACTTGACTGACTGTGAGTCATGTTTCGGGAAAGACCTGATCACAGGAAAAGGGTGGGAATAGAGTGATTTGGGGAGCAGCTAACAACATTCATCACAGCTCACGGCCTGAATGAATTTGAAAGAAACAGGAAAACAAATGCTTCTTATGGAATCAGAGAATGTGAGGGCTGGACAATCCCAGAAAATGAGGAACACCCATCCCATTTTCCAGATGACAAAACAGAGGTCCAGCAAGGTGAAATCCCTCACCCAAGTTGCACCCGTCTCTCCTCCCCACTACGTGGTTCATGAAAGCAGGACTCTTCCTGTCTTGATCACTGCTGAACCCCAAAAAGGGCCAGGCATCTAGCAGCTGCTCCAAAAATTTGGGTTGACTATAGGAACAATGCTATTTCTTTCTTTCTCACTCTTATTCAGGATTGTGCCAAGAACTCCCCAGGTTGCCATGTAATTCGATAAATGTAAATATTAATTGAGTTTTGTTGTGATGAGGACTTAGGCTTTGAAGGTAACAGACTTGGTTCAGATCTTGGTTCTGCCACTCCATAGCTGTTTGGCTTTGGGAAAATTACTAAACCTCTCTGAGATTATTTCCTCCTTTGTAAAGTGGGGATAAATCTATCTGAGCCAGCAGAGCACCTGCATGAGAGATGTGCACTAAATATTGGTCTTTCTCACTCTCCTACGCCATCTCTCTGTTCTTCCCAGAGAAGCTGTACAGAAGGATATAGTACTTTTGTTTAAAATAGTTAACTAATTAATTAATTAATTTGTTTTTGGCTGTGTTGGGTCTTCGTTGCTATGCGCAGGCTTTCTCTAGTTGCGGCAAGCGGGGGCTACTCTTTGTTGCGGTGCGCGGGCTTCTCATTACGGTGGCTTCTCTTGCTAGCCTTAACCCCAATGCTAGCCTTAACCCTGGCTCTCACAACATGAATTCCTATTCCCATATCTTATCCACTAATTAATATAAATGTAGGCATATTATTTCTATTAGCCATATCACACCTAGCCATTTACTCCATCCTCAGATCTGGATGAACTTCACATTCAAAATACACACTCACTGGAGCTCTAGGAACAATAGCACAGACAATCATCTCATATGAAGTAATGTAGCAGTTATTCTATTCTCAGTCTTACTGATAAATGGATCATTTACACTTTCAACAGTAATTATTACACAAGAACACCTATGACTCATTTTCTCCTGACCCCTACCCAGAATTTGATTATCTCCGCAGTAGCAGAAATCCAATGAAGCCCCACTTGATTTAACGGAAGTAGCATCAAAACCTGTATAAGTCTTCAATGTAGAAAATGTAGCAGGCCCCTTCACCCCGTCCCTCCTAGAGAATATGTCAATTTCCCTATAATAAACATTTCCACAGCAATCTATTTTTCGGAGCATTCGACAATCCCTAGGTGCCAGAATTATATACAGTCCAAGTCATCATTAAAACACATCTAACAATCTCCTTTCTATGAATTTGAGCCTCCTACCTACAATTTTGATATGATCAACGCATACATCTCTTATGAAAAGTTTTTTACGACTAACATTAACCTTATGTATATGAGAGATTTCACTACTTGTCATCATACCAGGCAACCCACCACAAATTTAAGAAATATGTCTGACAAAAGAGATTCTTTGATAGAGTAAATCATAGAGGTTTCAATGCTCTTATTCCTGGAATTGAATTCTTCCTAATAATTTTACATTCTCCATGCTACCTACCACATTACACCACATGCTATATAGTAAAGTTCTCTAAGTAAGCTTCAGGCCCGTACCCCCAAAATATTTTTGTATATCCTTCCTGTGCTAATAAACTCTCATTGTTTTTACCATCATTCTACTGACCATTTTCTCAGGAAATATAATTGTATAACAAGCTCACACTGGTTAATGGTATTCCCATTCTAATAAAAAAACTTGAACCCATAAGCTACAGAAGCATCCAACAAATATTTCCTAAAACAGTCCACCACATCAATACTACTTATAATGGCTATTATCATTAATCTAATATACTCTGGTCAAAGAGCACAATGAATAACAAGAATCTTTAATCCAGCAGCATCCACCCTCATGACAATCGCCCTTGTCACAAAAGTAGGACTTTCCCCATTTCACTTCTGAGTGCCTGAAGTCACACGAGGCATCCCATGAACAGCAGACCTGATGCTATCAACATGACAAAATTGCACCCCTATCAGTTTTATACCACATGTCACCATCCATCAACCTAAATATACTATTAATCATAGTGATATTATAAATCATAGCTGGAGGCTGAGGCAGACTTCGCCATGCTCACCTGGAAAGTATTACACCCTCCTCATCAATTGCCCTTATAGGATGAATAACAGCTATTATAATGTATATTCAGAATATAACAATCCTAAACATACTAATTTATATCATAATAACACTATCTTCTTCTTATTTATGCCCAGATCATGTACTACAAGAGTATCATTATCACACACATGAGATAAAACACCTCCCATCACAATCATTTTCCTCACCATTATAGTATCATTAGGACATCGCCCACCACTATCAGGCTTTCTACCCAAATGAATAATTATCCAAGAGATAACAAAAACGACAACATCATTCTACCAACACTAATAGCCATCATAGCAGTCCTCAGCATATATTTCTACTTGCAGCTAACATACTGCACATCACTAACTATATTCCCTTCATTAAACAAAACAAACACAAAACAATTTGAACATACAAAGAAATAACCTTCCTATCATTACCAATCATAATACCCACACGGTTACTACACACAACACCCATTCTATCGGTGCTGGACTAGGAATTTAGGTTAGTTCAGACCAAGAGCTTTCAAAACCCTAAACAAGTGAAATTGACTTAATTCCTAAAAATAAGGATTGCAAGACTTTATTCTACATCAATTGAATGTAAAGCAAACACTGTATTGAAGCCAAATCTTTACGAGATTGATGAGTTTTAACCCCAGGAAATTTTAGTTAACAGGCAAATCCTCTAGTCAACTGGCTTCAGTCTACTTCTCTTTCATTTGAGAAAGAAAAAAAGAAAAAAAAAAAGGGCAGGATACTCACTGGCAGAATTGAAGCTGCTTCTCTGAAGTTACAATTCAATTTGTTGATTCACCACAGGGTTTGCCAGAAAGAGGGTTCAATCTCTGTCTTTAGATTTACAGTCTAATGCTAACTCAGTCATTTTACCTCTGTTCATACACTGCTGATTATTTTCAACAAATCACAAAGATATCGGCATTTTATATTTACTGTTTGGTGCTTGAGCTGGAGTAGCAGGCAGCACCTTAATTATATTAATCCAGGCTGAGCTATCCTGACCTGGACCGCTACTTGGAGATGCCCAAATCTGTAAGGTTGTCATAACAGTCCCTGCACTTGTAATAATTTTCTTTATTGCTGTACCCGTTATGATTGCAGGCTTTGAAAACTGACTTGAGCCACTAATAACTCGGACACCTGAAGTAGCATTTCCCCCAATAAATCATATAAACTTTTGACGACTTCCCCCATCATTCTTACTCCTACTCATATCACCAATAGTAGAAGCTGGTTCTGGTACCAGTGGGACCGTGTATTCAGCTCTAGCCTGCAATCTGGCCCATGCAGGAGCCTCTGTCGACCTAACTGCTTTCTCCTTACATTTAGCAGGTGTCTCCTCAATTCTTGGTATTATTACTTTTATTACTATAATCTTTAATACAAAACCAGCAGTCATATCCCAATACCAAACACCATTATTTGTTTAATCTTCCCCAACTATAGCCATATTACTATAATTACCAATCTCAGTCCAAGCAGCCAGAATTGCCATGCTGTTAAGAGATAGAAATCTAAACACTACTTTCTTTGACCCTGCAGGAGGAGACCGAATCCTATACCAACACCTCTTTTGATACTTTGCTCACCCTGAAGTCTGTATTCATGGCCTAACAGGGTTTGTTATAAACTCACATATCATTACATACTAGTTAGGACAAAAATTGCCTTTCAGCTATCTGGGAATAGTATGAGTCATGTCCACTGGTTTTTTAGGAATTCTCTTGTGGGCCCATCATATGTTTACCATAGGGATAGCTGTGGACTCAGGAGCATACTCTGCATCAGCTACCGTAATTACTTCTATCCCTACAGGAGTAAAAGTATCTAGCTGATTAGCAACTCCTTATTTAATTTTTCTTTTTCTTTTCTTTTTTTTTTTTTTTGGCTGAGTTGGGTCTTGGTTGCTGCGCATGGGCTTTCTCTGGTTGCGGTGAGCGGCAGCTACTCTTCGTTGCGGTGTGCGGCCCTTTCATTGCACTGGCTTCTCTTGTTGCACAGCACGGCCTCTAGGCGCGTGGGCTTCAGTAGTTGTGGCTTGCGGGCTCTAGAGGGCAGGCTCAGTAGTTGTGGCACACGGGCTTTTTGCTCCACGGCATGTGGAATCTTCCCAGACAAGGGCTCGAACCCGTGTCCCCTGCATTGGCAGACGAATTCTTAACCACTGCGTCACCAGGGAAGTCCCTGGTTAGCAACTGTTCACGGAGGTAATTCTATATGACCTCCCACTATATTATGAGATTTAGGCTTTAGTTTTTCTTTTTACAGGAGGTGGTTTGACAGGAATCATCTTAGCCAACTCATCCCCAGACATTGTCCTCCAGGATACATACTATGTAGTAGCACACTTCCATGACCTAATGTCCATGGGAGCAGTCTTCACTATTATAGGAGGCTTTCTACACTGATTCCCACTATTCTCAGGTTATACAGTTAACTCAGCATGAGCAAAAATTCACTTCACAAGTATATTTGTAGTAGTAAATATGACTTCCTGCCGCACTTTCGTGGCCTCTCAGGGATGTCACTACGTTAGTCTGAGTACCCTGAGACACACACAACATGAAATGTTTTGTCTTTAGGCTCATTCATCTCAGTAGCAGCAGTAATGCTAATAATCTTCATACTTTGAAAAGCATTTGTGTCTAAACAAGAAGTCTTAGCAGTGGAAATTGCTACTCCTAACCTAGAATGGTTACACGGATGTCCTCCACCATATCCTACGTTTCAAGATCCTACCTATGTAAATGTAAAATAAGGAAGGACTCAAGTCCTTTTCAACCAGTTTCAAGCCAACACCATAACAATTATGTCTTCCTCAATAAATGAGATAAAAGTAAAAAGTGATGTAGCTTTGTCAGAGTTAAATGATAGGCTAAAATCCTGTATATGACTAAGGCATATCAATTTCATCTAGGCTCTCAAGATACAACATCACCGATTATGGAAGAACTTTTACATTTTCTTCATCACACATTAATAGTGATTTTTAAAATAAGTTCTCTAGTCCTCTATATCATTTCACTAATATTGACATCTAAACTCATATGCATACAATAGATGCACAGGTAGAGAAAATGTGAACAATTTACTAGCTATTATTGTAATCTTAATTGTCCTATCATCATTGTGAATCCTTTACATGATACATGAAATCAATAACTCTTCCCAAACCGTAAAAAACTATGGGTCAGTAATGATACTGAAGCTACAAATACACAGATTACGAAGATTTAAATGTTGACTCCTCTGTAATCCCCACATCAGAGCTAAAACCAGGAGAATAATGACTAATAGAAGTCAACAACCGAGTAGTTAAGGATAGTCATTGAATATTAGTTTCCTCTGAAATTGTTGTACACTCCGGAGTTGTTCCTTCTCAGGCCTAAAAGGAGCTGCTATCCCAGGACGCCTAACTTAAAGAAACCTAGTATCAAGAGGACCAGGCCTATGTTGTGGACAAGAGAGCTCGTTTTCCTGAGTTCAAAGACAGGACAGAGGGATATGGCTGAGATATGGGGTGAATCTGAAGCCCATGGGGATGCACTCTCCAAGCTCCAGTATAGGAATGGGGCCTCTAGGGTCCCAGGCAACCCACCACGCCCTCTGGAGCAGGATCTGGGCAACATTCCCTGTCAGTGATGAGGCAGCCCTAGCACTTGTCACGCCCCGATGTCGTGTCCTATGTGGGCCCCATGCTCTTGGGATCACACCCCACAGTCTGCAGGTCCATGCTACAGGGTCCTTCATGCCTCAGGAGTAGAGACCACCCAGCAAGCAGTTCCCTCCGCAACCAGCAGGAGGAGGGGAGGAGAGCAGGGGCACCAGGGGACTCTCACTCAGACAACAACACCCCAGCGGTGCCAGCGGGGACAGTGATGATGCAGATGAGGCACAGACCAAGAGATGGGACCAGAGGACCCAAAAGGCAGCTGGTCAGGTCCTGGCTCACCTGCACCCCGGACACCTTTGTCCCGCAGACACCCCCTTCCTCATACACCCTCTCCTTAAATGCAGATTCTTCAGATGCGAACAGGCAGAGCTTCAGACTGAAAGTCAGCTCTTCCAAAATGACCCGTCAGCAAACACTGCAGGATTCCACTCCAGTGGGTGCCCTGGAGTCGACAACTCAGGGACTGAAGTGGATATCGGTGCCAGGGGCAGTGGGAGGGAATGGGGAATGAGACTTTCATGGTTGTGGAATTTTGGTTTTGCAAGATGAAAAGTTCTAGTGATGGTGGTGATGGCTCCACGAGAAAGTGAATCTATCTGACGCCTCAGAAACGTGCACTTAAAACGGTGATGATGGTAAAGGGTATGTGACGTGTGTTTTATTTCACTTAAAATAAATTCTTAAAATAATGTCTTGTTAATTGAGATTCCATTTCGACTCCCCTTCATCACAAATGTCGGAGGCCCAGACACAGTCCCCTACCTTAGGGGCCATCACGGTACCCTCACAGAGCACGTGGGAGACCATTCTTAGGGGGGGCTAGTCTGTGCTCACCTGACCTATGTCCTGGGGGACTCAGGCAGTGGTGACCCCCATAGATTAGACATATGATATGCTATAGTATTAATACGATACCACCAAGTGTTGTCACTCACCGGAACACAGAGCAGCAACCCACTCAAACATGCCTGACCTCATATGATTGTGACAAGATGAAGAGAAGAAAAGGAACCACAGGTTAATCAGGACAACACCCTTAATGCAGAGGTTGGAAATCTCAAAGGGGACAGGACACACTGCAGGCAAAGAGCGCATATGCGGTCTCCCCATCCATGTGATCCTGATCCATGCAGTTATGGTGAGACCCACACAGTCCTCGCACCCTATACCTGGGGCCACACATCCACACTCACCAGGGTGACCCACCTCCCCAGACCCCTCCACCTGGGTCACATGTCCACAGTCCCAGGGTGCCCTCACCTCCCCAGACCCTGCACCTGGGGTCACACGTCCCCTTGGTCAGGACACCATGGCTCTGCAGGGGGCTCCCCCAATGTGGAAACAAGCTGGGTCCCTGGGACCTCCTGGGATGGGAAAAAGTGGCAGGTGGGTCTCCTTTCCCCACACTTGTCCCAGAGGAGTCCTCCTCTTCTCACTTTGGTTCTGTGTGATTTTAACTGTTTTTACAGCTTTCATACTAGAGTTGAACACACGACCCTGGTGCTGGCATGCTCAGTCCTTTCTCGTCTCACTTACATGTTGAGAAAACTCACAGGACAGCAGGGCTGAAAGCCGAGGGGCAGCTCTGGACTCTGCTGAGTAGGGACGGTAGACTGGAGGGAGAGCTCAGCAGCAGCCTCAGCTGTCACCCATCGGCCTTTTGCCCGATCTGCGTGCCCTGCAATCAATTCAGCAGCTAAACCTGCTTCCCTATGCACCATGCACGTGCTGGTAAATTGGAATTATTGCCAGGTAGTCCTCCTGAGGATTCTCCATGAGCCCCAGGGAAGGTGAACCTTGCAGGGATTAAGACTAAGGCCCCGACCATAGCACTGACCCTTGGGAGGACCAGGTCACCACACTCAGAAGAGAGGCTGTTACGTAGACAAGCCCACCTCAGCTCCAGACCCCAGACATCTAAGCACTGACATTCAGATGCAGGCACGGAGCTTCCCAGTACTGAGGCCAGGCCGGGTCTCTACCCAGGTCCCCATAGTCCTAGCGTACACAGAACATGCTCAGGTCTAAATCTTCTTATTATAGACAACACATGGTCAGCTCTAAACATAATCAGTAGACAGGACATGCAGAGGTCTAAATCTACCATGTAGACACAACTTGATCATGTTTCAACTAGCTTAGGGCTGATCTCATAGGAGGTACAGATCACACACATGGGTCTCTCATCTTTGGACACCCACATCAGGAAACTGAACAAAATCTTTGTCATTAAATATTTCAACAGGCAAAACAGAAATGTTCCCAATTTCTCTGGCCACCTGATGGTCAGGATCCACGGGCGAGCCACGAACTTCTTAGAGTGCAGCCCAGTCTGCTGCCAGGACAGATAAGAAGTGGCCTGATTCCAGCCTCCCAGGCTTCCAGAAGGAGGCGGCCACACTGCAAGCCAGGTCAGGAGAGTCCTGCATGGTCCGGGCCGGGAGATCCGGTCTGTCCATTCGGCTGGCCGATTCCGGGCGGGGCGCTCAGGGCCGCTGAGAGCCCTGCACTCAGGTCCTGCTTCCCTGCAGCGTGTGCGTGTGCGTGTGCGTGTGCGTGTGCGTGTGTGTGTGTGTGTAGAGGGGGCGGTGGCTGACGGCTCCCATGGTTCCCAACCCGGGCACCGTGCTGTCTTCGAGGGGAGGCACGGGGAGAGGTAGGGGCACAGAAGCCGTTGGAGAGGAGAACCCACCGCGGAACTCCTTGCACACTGGCTCGCCCCACCCGGAGACCCGCCTGCCCATCGTGGGCCGCATGTCGCCCCCCAGTCCCCCACCCCCGAGGGCAGGGTGCCTGCTCTTTCAACAGCACAGGGTCTCACATGAAGGAGACCCAGTGGGGACTGTCAGCCCCCGACTCCTGATGCTGTGTTTGGGGAGAATGAACCCCCTTGACTGGGCGATGGGACCCTGTGAGGAAAGAGGTGGTGGCCCGATCCAAGTCGGGGCCTGGCTGAGATATGAGAAAACAGGAGCCAAGGGCAGGGCCTGGAGGCCAGGCCAACAGGAGGGGCACCCCCAGCCTTGGCCGGGCTCTCCAACGGTGACATTGTTGCTTTAGGGGACCTGGGACAGGTGAATGAATGTAATGGGAGTCTAAACTGGACCCTGAATGGGGCTTAAAGAAGGTGTGAAGGATGTTACTGAGACAGTGACAGTCATTGGAAGACAAACTCTGTGTCAGGATATCCTGCTCCATCCATTTAAATCCCTGAGATCTGTGACCTTTACGTGGCTACGCAGGATTGTTAGAGCAGCTGCGTGCGGATATATCTGGGGCACAATTCAGTCTGCAGCCAACTTGCAAGTGGTTCCAGCAAACACACAGGTGTGCGCACAGGCAGGCACAGCACACACACAAACATATGCACGTGCACAGCACAACTATATTCACACACTAGCATGTGAACACACATGCACCCATATGCCCATGCACACACTAATGTGTGCAAGTTCACATACCTATGCACATGCACAGCATATGTATGCAAACAGGCACATGCACACGCAGAGCACACACACAGGGAATAAAGTGAATCCGTAAAGCATTAATTCCTGAACACAAGTGAAGCTGACATGTATTTTTCCCTTTTCTTAGCCTTGATGTTTTCCACAACAACAAGTTTAAGAAAAAAGTTAATGGCAAATGACTTTTGATTCATAGGACTTTCTGAGTTTATTCCACAAATATTATGACAGTAGAAATGAATGTAGATATTACATGTGTCCACTAATGGATGAATGGAGAAGAAAAACACGGTCCATCAATCCAAGGGAATGCTATTCAGCCTAAAAAGGAAGTCAATTCTGACACAGGATGCAGCAGGGATGAACCTTGAGCGCATTATGCTCAGTGATGTAAGCTAGACACAAAAAAACAAACAGTGCTTGATCCACTCATACAAGGCCCCTAGAGCAGTCGGAAATATAGGGACATAAAGTAGGACGTTGAGGGCCAGAGGCTGAGGGAGGGACAATGGGGAGTGAGTGTTTAATGGGGACTGTTTCAATTTTGCAAGATGAAAAAGTTCTGGAGGATGATGGTGGTCAGGTTTGCACAACAGTGTGAATTACTTCTTGACCCTGAAATGTGCACTTAAAAATGGTTAAGATAGTACATTTTACGTTATGTGTACCAGACCACAATTTTTAAAACTTTTCAAAAAACAACAGGAAATAGTCCATGAATACCACAAGATGCACAACTTCACTAACAACAGAGGGATTAAAGCCATAAGCAAAATACTGTGTATACACCTACCAGAATGGCAGACATGAAAGACATAGTATCAATTATCAGCAGGATGTGGAGCAATGGAAAGCCTGGTACGCAACGGGGGGATGCAAACACTTCTGAAGCAATCGGGCCTCAGATAGCGACGTCCGTGCACAGAGACCCACAGTGCTCCTCCCAGTTGAACACAAACCCACCAGCCCTGCACCAGGACACACGGACATGGACTTGCAGCCACAGGAGCCAAACCTGAAAGAACCTGAAGGCCATCACAGACGGATGCAGAAATGAACCATGCACGCTCCTATGAAGGAATATTCCACAGCAATGGAGTACATTTTGTTTAAAGGTAGTAAAACTATAAAAATTATTTTTAAAAAAAAACTATATTTAAAAGATGAAAGAATCTATAATTCTGGCACCTAGGGATTGCCGAATGCTCCTAAAAATAGATTGCTGTGGAAATGTTTATTATAGGGAAATTGACATATTCTCTAGGAAGGACGGGGTGAATGGGCCTGCTACATTTTCTACATTGAAGACATGTACAGGTTTTGATTCTACTTCTGTTAAATCAAGTGGGGCTTCACTGGATTTCTGCTACTGCGGAGATAATCAAATTCTGGGTAGGGGTCAGGAGAAAATTAGTCATCGGTGTCCTTGTGTAATAATTACTGTTGAAAGTGTAAATGATCCATTTACCAGTAAGACTGAGAATAGAATAACTGCTACATTACTTCATATGAGATGATCGTCTGTGCTATTGTTCCTACAGCTCCAGTGAGTGAGTATTTTGAATGTGAAGTTCATCCAGATCTGAGGATGGAGTAAATGGCTAGGTGTGATATGGCTAATAGAAATAATATGCCTACATTTATACTAATTAGTGGATAAGATATGGGAAGAGGAATTCATGTTGTGAGAGCCAGGGTTAAGGCTAGCATTGGGGCAATAATATATAAATTGATGATGTTGATGGACATAGTGGTTCTTTAATAAGTAATTTGAATGCCTCAGCAATGGGTTGTAATCATCCATGGGGGCTGATGATTTTTGGCCCTTTCTGGATTTGTATATAGCCTAGGATTTTCCATTTAGTTAATATGAGGAATGCTATGGTGAATTAAATTGGGTAATTTGTGAAAGAATGTTGATTATAAACATATTCTTAGGAAGAGGACTTGAACCAGTGCAGAAAAAGTTTCAGTTTTACATAATTACCGGGCTCTGCCTGCGTAACGAACCCTGTTCTACAGTAGGGTATGTATAAATTAATTGAATGTAGATTATATCATCATTTAGTTTGAAGACATTTTGTAAAGGAAGCCGTATTGCTCTTGTCCTTTCATGCTGGAAGAAATCTGCAATAGACAGAAACCAACCAGGATGACTCCAGTCTGAACTCAGATCACGTGAGACTTTAATCGTTGAACAAACAGACAATTAATAGCAGTTATACCGTTGAAATGTCGTGATCCAGCATCAAGGTCATAAACCATATTGCCCATATGAACTCCAGAATACAATTACACTGTTATCCCTAGTAAAACTTGTTCCATTGACCAGTGTTTTAGAAGAACAGGTGATAAAGCATTTTGACTAGCTGGCCTAAATTTTAATCACTCAGAAGTGGTTTTATTCTCCAAAAAATAAATGGCGCACGGGCTCAAGACACACCGGCTTCAGTAGTTGTGGCGTGCAGACTCAGTAGTTGTGGCCCACTGGCTTAGTTGTTCCGTGGCATGTGAGATCTTCCCGGACCGGGGATCGAACCGGGTCCCCTGCATTGGCAGGCGAATTCTTAATCACTGCATCACCAGGGAAGTCCCAGATTCGCAGTCTCCCTTTTAATATACCTTAAGCCCAAAGAATCCATGGAAAATTGTTAGAGAAAATAAGACAATGAAATATTGTAAGGACTACAACAGAAGCATATAGTACACAGTTCATATAGACACATCCCAAGCAGTTACAAAGTATATTAAAAGGGAGGCTGCAATTTTAAAAGAATAAGAAAAATTATACCCACAAACTCCCAATCTTTCCTGAAACGTTGCAATCTGAAACCCTATTGTAGGAAGCAGAAGATTCCAGGAGACATTCTACAAATGAAGGACTGCAAACCCAGTGGTTGGATAAGGAATTCTGGAAGGAAGGTATCCTCACCCAAGGAGAGCAGGTTCCTATACTTCTCTAACATCACATCCCTGTACAATTCCCATTGATCTTGGTCCAGGCATTCTCACTCCTCTTGACAGAAATCTATGGCCACATCCTGGAATGTCAGCAGTCCCTGAAATTAAACGTACACATGCCATGTGGCCACGGGAAGAGCTCATAATATGACCCAAGAAGAAAACAGCAAGTTAAGAGAAGGTTTTAATTTAGAAGAGTGTCTTCAATTATCCACTAATACATACATATATATATATATATATATATATAATTTTTTTTTTACAAAGTAACTTGCTCTACCTTATTTCTAACTACAAGAAAAGAGTATGGCATGTGATCCACAAAACCAGTATAGAGACTATACTTGTCTGGAAAAGAAATGATAAAATGATGGTTTCAACACAGGCATATGCATTTTTGAGTGTTTTATTTATATCAAACTGGATAAAATGTGTGTATTTCTCATAGAGAAAAGACCTGTCGAGGTAAAAATGTACCTTTCAACTATTCATGGGTACACGAGTACACTGGGGAGATTGTAAAAGTGCAGATTGTGATTCAGTAGGTCCGGTGGGCCTGAGTTCTATATTTTTAACAAGCTCATTTTTAACTAGTGATGCCACAGTCTCTGATTCATTAACCACAACTGTGAATATCAGGGACATAATTAGAAAGGTAAAAATTCATATTTAATTTTGAACTTAAAGTGTTTTATGGATTTTACACCTTTAATAGAATAGTGAGCACAGCAGCAACAATCATTTGTGAATATTTACTATAGACTGTGTATCTTTCTAATTTTTTTGTGTAGGATTCCAGGAAAAAGGCCTGGGCTGCGGCCACAGTGGGCGTGGCCCCCAGGCCGGGCCGCCCCTCCAGGACCCCCGACGGGGCCCTGCGCTCCTGGCGGCTCCCTCCCCCGCCGCCCCGCTCCCTCCCGGAAGGCCTCGGGGCAGAGCGGTCCCACCCACTGCGCGCTGAACAGAGCCCGCGTTTCCTCAGAGCTGGAACTCCCGGCTCAGGCGGGGTCTCTTCCCTCCGCCTTCACGGAACTGCCTCGGAGCCCGAGGGGAGGGCGACCTCACTGAGGCTGCCGGCTCTGGAGGTGCCCCAGCGGCCGAAGCCATGACAGTCGCGGGGACGGCGGGCCGGGTAAGTGGGCGCCGACCCTCCGCCTTGTCCGGTGCCCGGGCGGCAGCACAAGACCAGCTTCTGAGGGGCAGGGGTTCGCTGCCACCCGCCGCTGCTGTGCAGAAAGAGCGGCCTCCAGCGTCTGGTCCCCGGGAACTTCGGTCCCTCCTCTCGCCCCTGCCCTCGTCCTGGCTCGCGAGGCCTGGTGGGCGTGAGGAGGGGGTCGGCCTGAGCGTCCTGAGGGGAAACGGGGCAAGGGAGGCAGAGGGTCCGGCTGCAGCCTCAGCGCCCCTCTTCCCGACTGCGGGGAAAGCAGCTGAAAACTCCCCCCGAGGCGCACAGGCCCCTTATTCAGCCGAGTCCCTCTGCGCTCCTTCCTCCCTGAGCTAAAGTACCGGGGGGAGGGGACAGGGCAGGGAACTGGCGCAGGTAATGGGGAACATCAAAAGGTGATTGTTAACTAAGGAAAACCAGCTCTCCCAAGGTGAGGAATGCGGCGCTTTTCTTTGCCTGGGCTCACTGAATTCCTTCCTTTGATATGCACCTCAGCTCTCTGGGGCCTGCATTCTGTATTTGCATATCCTGAGTGCCTCAGGGCCCGCCGGCTCACATTGGAGGGCTGCAAGTGCTGAAGACTGTGACATCCTTTGTTTACTGATAGGGCAAGAACTATTCCATTTCTCACAGGCTTGAGGGGCAGACAGTGGAAAAAGTCAGAGAATCTCACTCGGCCTGTACTTTGGTTTACATATAGATAATATTTATACTTAACTGTGCTAATAGAGGTTCTCAAGTCCAATCAACTTGTACTACTGCCCTCTATGTATCAATTTCATCAATATCATAAGGTAAATGCCTATAGAATTGACTTAATCCATTTAAATAGGATAATGATTTTTAAAGGAAACATAATAGAAATATAACAACAAAACCTTTACCACTAAAGGCTGGGTCTGGAACACCCTAAATAAATGTTCCATTGTTAAAATATTGAAAGATGTAGTCAATAGAAATATCAACAAAAATGACAAATAATAAGGGTAGCAGAATGTTGAAATGTTCTATCTTTATCATTAAAGTGGCAGAAAATCATTTATTAGTAGGCACTGGGGGCAGAAGATGCCTGATTTTATATCTGTGTCATATTTGTGCAGTTGTTTCAACAAGTAACTTCAAGACAAAATGGAAAAACAAGGAGGTTTGTGCCTGAGATCATGTTGATGTGACACCAGGGATGGCCCCCTTGTGCCAGGTGAGTTAAGTTTACCTGGCAGGTAGACCGCAGAGCTCCTGGGAAGCAAGGGTTGGGATTTTTCTGCTGGGTGCCCCTTCGGTTCTGTGACTTGACTGACTGTGAGTCATGTTTCGGGAAAGACCTGATCACAGGAAAAGGGTGGGAATAGAGTGATTTGGGGAGCAGCTAACAACATTCATCACAGCTCACGGCCTGAATGAATTTGAAAGAAACAGGAAAACAAATGCTTCTTATGGAATCAGAGAATGTGAGGGCTGGACAATCCCAGAAAATGAGGAACACCCATCCCATTTTCCAGATGACAAAACAGAGGTCCAGCAAGGTGAAATCCCTCACCCAAGTTGCACCCGTCTCTCCTCCCCACTACGTGGTTCATGAAAGCAGGACTCTTCCTGTCTTGATCACTGCTGAACCCCAAAAAGGGCCAGGCATCTAGCAGCTGCTCCAAAAATTTGGGTTGACTATAGGAACAATGCTATTTCTTTCTTTCTCACTCTTATTCAGGATTGTGCCAAGAACTCCCCAGGTTGCCATGTAATTCGATAAATGTAAATATTAATTGAGTTTTGTTGTGATGAGGACTTAGGCTTTGAAGGTAACAGACTTGGTTCAGATCTTGGTTCTGCCACTCCATAGCTGTTTGGCTTTGGGAAAATTACTAAACCTCTCTGAGATTATTTCCTCCTTTGTAAAGTGGGGATAAATCTATCTGAGCCAGCAGAGCACCTGCATGAGAGATGTGCACTAAATATTGGTCTTTCTCACTCTCCTACGCCATCTCTCTGTTCTTCCCAGAGAAGCTGTACAGAAGGATATAGTACTTTTGTTTAAAATAGTTAACTAATTAATTAATTAATTTGTTTTTGGCTGTGTTGGGTCTTCGTTGCTATGCGCAGGCTTTCTCTAGTTGCGGCAAGCGGGGGCTACTCTTTGTTGCGGTGCGCGGGCTTCTCATTACGGTGGCTTCTCTTGCTAGCCTTAACCCCAATGCTAGCCTTAACCCTGGCTCTCACAACATGAATTCCTATTCCCATATCTTATCCACTAATTAATATAAATGTAGGCATATTATTTCTATTAGCCATATCACACCTAGCCATTTACTCCATCCTCAGATCTGGATGAACTTCACATTCAAAATACACACTCACTGGAGCTCTAGGAACAATAGCACAGACAATCATCTCATATGAAGTAATGTAGCAGTTATTCTATTCTCAGTCTTACTGATAAATGGATCATTTACACTTTCAACAGTAATTATTACACAAGAACACCTATGACTCATTTTCTCCTGACCCCTACCCAGAATTTGATTATCTCCGCAGTAGCAGAAATCCAATGAAGCCCCACTTGATTTAACGGAAGTAGCATCAAAACCTGTATAAGTCTTCAATGTAGAAAATGTAGCAGGCCCCTTCACCCCGTCCCTCCTAGAGAATATGTCAATTTCCCTATAATAAACATTTCCACAGCAATCTATTTTTCGGAGCATTCGACAATCCCTAGGTGCCAGAATTATATACAGTCCAAGTCATCATTAAAACACATCTAACAATCTCCTTTCTATGAATTTGAGCCTCCTACCTACAATTTTGATATGATCAACGCATACATCTCTTATGAAAAGTTTTTTACGACTAACATTAACCTTATGTATATGAGAGATTTCACTACTTGTCATCATACCAGGCAACCCACCACAAATTTAAGAAATATGTCTGACAAAAGAGATTCTTTGATAGAGTAAATCATAGAGGTTTCAATGCTCTTATTCCTGGAATTGAATTCTTCCTAATAATTTTACATTCTCCATGCTACCTACCACATTACACCACATGCTATATAGTAAAGTTCTCTAAGTAAGCTTCAGGCCCGTACCCCCAAAATATTTTTGTATATCCTTCCTGTGCTAATAAACTCTCATTGTTTTTACCATCATTCTACTGACCATTTTCTCAGGAAATATAATTGTATAACAAGCTCACACTGGTTAATGGTATTCCCATTCTAATAAAAAAACTTGAACCCATAAGCTACAGAAGCATCCAACAAATATTTCCTAAAACAGTCCACCACATCAATACTACTTATAATGGCTATTATCATTAATCTAATATACTCTGGTCAAAGAGCACAATGAATAACAAGAATCTTTAATCCAGCAGCATCCACCCTCATGACAATCGCCCTTGTCACAAAAGTAGGACTTTCCCCATTTCACTTCTGAGTGCCTGAAGTCACACGAGGCATCCCATGAACAGCAGACCTGATGCTATCAACATGACAAAATTGCACCCCTATCAGTTTTATACCACATGTCACCATCCATCAACCTAAATATACTATTAATCATAGTGATATTATAAATCATAGCTGGAGGCTGAGGCAGACTTCGCCATGCTCACCTGGAAAGTATTACACCCTCCTCATCAATTGCCCTTATAGGATGAATAACAGCTATTATAATGTATATTCAGAATATAACAATCCTAAACATACTAATTTATATCATAATAACACTATCTTCTTCTTATTTATGCCCAGATCATGTACTACAAGAGTATCATTATCACACACATGAGATAAAACACCTCCCATCACAATCATTTTCCTCACCATTATAGTATCATTAGGACATCGCCCACCACTATCAGGCTTTCTACCCAAATGAATAATTATCCAAGAGATAACAAAAACGACAACATCATTCTACCAACACTAATAGCCATCATAGCAGTCCTCAGCATATATTTCTACTTGCAGCTAACATACTGCACATCACTAACTATATTCCCTTCATTAAACAAAACAAACACAAAACAATTTGAACATACAAAGAAATAACCTTCCTATCATTACCAATCATAATACCCACACGGTTACTACACACAACACCCATTCTATCGGTGCTGGACTAGGAATTTAGGTTAGTTCAGACCAAGAGCTTTCAAAACCCTAAACAAGTGAAATTGACTTAATTCCTAAAAATAAGGATTGCAAGACTTTATTCTACATCAATTGAATGTAAAGCAAACACTGTATTGAAGCCAAATCTTTACGAGATTGATGAGTTTTAACCCCAGGAAATTTTAGTTAACAGGCAAATCCTCTAGTCAACTGGCTTCAGTCTACTTCTCTTTCATTTGAGAAAGAAAAAAAGAAAAAAAAAAAGGGCAGGATACTCACTGGCAGAATTGAAGCTGCTTCTCTGAAGTTACAATTCAATTTGTTGATTCACCACAGGGTTTGCCAGAAAGAGGGTTCAATCTCTGTCTTTAGATTTACAGTCTAATGCTAACTCAGTCATTTTACCTCTGTTCATACACTGCTGATTATTTTCAACAAATCACAAAGATATCGGCATTTTATATTTACTGTTTGGTGCTTGAGCTGGAGTAGCAGGCAGCACCTTAATTATATTAATCCAGGCTGAGCTATGCTGACCTGGACCGCTACTTGGAGATGCCCAAATCTGTAAGGTTGTCATAACAGTCCCTGCACTTGTAATAATTTTCTTTATTGCTGTACCCGTTATGATTGCAGGCTTTGAAAACTGACTTGAGCCACTAATAACTCGGACACCTGAAGTAGCATTTCCCCCAATAAATCATATAAACTTTTGACGACTTCCCCCATCATTCTTACTCCTACTCATATCACCAATAGTAGAAGCTGGTTCTGGTACCAGTGGGACCGTGTATTCAGCTCTAGCCTGCAATCTGGCCCATGCAGGAGCCTCTGTCGACCTAACTGCTTTCTCCTTACATTTAGCAGGTGTCTCCTCAATTCTTGGTATTATTACTTTTATTACTATAATCTTTAATACAAAACCAGCAGTCATATCCCAATACCAAACACCATTATTTGTTTAATCTTCCCCAACTATAGCCATATTACTATAATTACCAATCTCAGTCCAAGCAGCCAGAATTGCCATGCTGTTAAGAGATAGAAATCTAAACACTACTTTCTTTGACCCTGCAGGAGGAGACCGAATCCTATACCAACACCTCTTTTGATACTTTGCTCACCCTGAAGTCTGTATTCATGGCCTAACAGGGTTTGTTATAAACTCACATATCATTACATACTATTTAGGACAAAAATTGCCTTTCAGCTATCTGGGAATAGTATGAGTCATGTCCACTGGTTTTTTAGGAATTCTCTTGTGGGCCCATCATATGTTTACCATAGGGATAGCTGTGGACTCAGGAGCATACTCTGCATCAGCTACCGTAATTACTTCTATCCCTACAGGAGTAAAAGTATCTAGCTGATTAGCAACTCCTTATTTAATTTTTCTTTTTCTTTTCTTTTTTTTTTTTTTTGGCTGAGTTGGGTCTTGGTTGCTGCGCATGGGCTTTCTCTGGTTGCGGTGAGCGGCAGCTACTCTTCGTTGCGGTGTGCGGCCCTTTCATTGCACTGGCTTCTCTTGTTGCACAGCACGGCCTCTAGGCGCGTGGGCTTCAGTAGTTGTGGCTTGCGGGCTCTAGAGGGCAGGCTCAGTAGTTGTGGCACACGGGCTTTTTGCTCCACGGCATGTGGAATCTTCCCAGACAAGGGCTCGAACCCGTGTCCCCTGCATTGGCAGACGAATTCTTAACCACTGCGTCACCAGGGAAGTCCCTGGTTAGCAACTGTTCACGGA
Organism: Balaenoptera physalus; assembly: GCF_965194825.1. Classification (NCBI taxonomy): domain Eukaryota; kingdom Metazoa; phylum Chordata; class Mammalia; order Artiodactyla; family Balaenopteridae; genus Balaenoptera; species Balaenoptera physalus. The sequence continues at coordinate 65,289 of NW_028125106.1, forward strand.
GGTAATTCTATATGACCTCCCACTATATTATGAGATTTAGGCTTTAGTTTTTCTTTTTACAGGAGGTGGTTTGACAGGAATCATCTTAGCCAACTCATCCCCAGACATTGTCCTCCAGGATACATACTATGTAGTAGCACACTTCCATGACCTAATGTCCATGGGAGCAGTCTTCACTATTATAGGAGGCTTTCTACACTGATTCCCACTATTCTCAGGTTATACAGTTAACTCAGCATGAGCAAAAATTCACTTCACAAGTATATTTGTAGTAGTAAATATGACTTCCTGCCGCACTTTCGTGGCCTCTCAGGGATGTCACTACGTTAGTCTGAGTACCCTGAGACACACACAACATGAAATGTTTTGTCTTTAGGCTCATTCATCTCAGTAGCAGCAGTAATGCTAATAATCTTCATACTTTGAAAAGCATTTGTGTCTAAACAAGAAGTCTTAGCAGTGGAAATTGCTACTCCTAACCTAGAATGGTTACACGGATGTCCTCCACCATATCCTACGTTTCAAGATCCTACCTATGTAAATGTAAAATAAGGAAGGACTCAAGTCCTTTTCAACCAGTTTCAAGCCAACACCATAACAATTATGTCTTCCTCAATAAATGAGATAAAAGTAAAAAGTGATGTAGCTTTGTCAGAGTTAAATGATAGGCTAAAATCCTGTATATGACTAAGGCATATCAATTTCATCTAGGCTCTCAAGATACAACATCACCGATTATGGAAGAACTTTTACATTTTCTTCATCACACATTAATAGTGATTTTTAAAATAAGTTCTCTAGTCCTCTATATCATTTCACTAATATTGACATCTAAACTCATATGCATACAATAGATGCACAGGTAGAGAAAATGTGAACAATTTACTAGCTATTATTGTAATCTTAATTGTCCTATCATCATTGTGAATCCTTTACATGATACATGAAATCAATAACTCTTCCCAAACCGTAAAAAACTATGGGTCAGTAATGATACTGAAGCTACAAATACACAGATTACGAAGATTTAAATGTTGACTCCTCTGTAATCCCCACATCAGAGCTAAAACCAGGAGAATAATGACTAATAGAAGTCAACAACCGAGTAGTTAAGGATAGTCATTGAATATTAGTTTCCTCTGAAATTGTTGTACACTCCGGAGTTGTTCCTTCTCAGGCCTAAAAGGAGCTGCTATCCCAGGACGCCTAACTTAAAGAAACCTAGTATCAAGAGGACCAGGCCTATGTTGTGGACAAGAGAGCTCGTTTTCCTGAGTTCAAAGACAGGACAGAGGGATATGGCTGAGATATGGGGTGAATCTGAAGCCCATGGGGATGCACTCTCCAAGCTCCAGTATAGGAATGGGGCCTCTAGGGTCCCAGGCAACCCACCACGCCCTCTGGAGCAGGATCTGGGCAACATTCCCTGTCAGTGATGAGGCAGCCCTAGCACTTGTCACGCCCCGATGTCGTGTCCTATGTGGGCCCCATGCTCTTGGGATCACACCCCACAGTCTGCAGGTCCATGCTACAGGGTCCTTCATGCCTCAGGAGTAGAGACCACCCAGCAAGCAGTTCCCTCCGCAACCAGCAGGAGGAGGGGAGGAGAGCAGGGGCACCAGGGGACTCTCACTCAGACAACAACACCCCAGCGGTGCCAGCGGGGACAGTGATGATGCAGATGAGGCACAGACCAAGAGATGGGACCAGAGGACCCAAAAGGCAGCTGGTCAGGTCCTGGCTCACCTGCACCCCGGACACCTTTGTCCCGCAGACACCCCCTTCCTCATACACCCTCTCCTTAAATGCAGATTCTTCAGATGCCAACAGGCAGAGCTTCAGACTGAAAGTCAGCTCTTCCAAAATGACCCGTCAGCAAACACTGCAGGATTCCACTCCAGTGGGTGCCCTGGAGTCGACAACTCAGGGACTGAAGTGGATATCGGTGCCAGGGGCAGTGGGAGGGGATGGGGAATGAGACTTTCATGGTTGTGGAATTTTGGTTTTGCAAGATGAAAAGTTCTAGTGATGGTGGTGATGGCTCCACGAGAAAGTGAATCTATCTGACGCCTCAGAAACGTGCACTTAAAACGGTGATGATGGTAAAGGGTATGTGACGTGTGTTTTATTTCACTTAAAATAAATTCTTAAAATAATGTCTTGTTAATTGAGATTCCATTTCGACTCCCCTTCATCACAAATGTCGGAGGCCCAGACACAGTCCCCTACCTTAGGGGCCATCACGGTACCCTCACAGAGCACGTGGGAGACCATTCTTAGGGGGGGCTAGTCTGTGCTCACCTGACCTATGTCCTGGGGGACTCAGGCAGTGGTGACCCCCATAGATTAGACATATGATATGCTATAGTATTAATACGATACCACCAAGTGTTGTCACTCACCGGAACACAGAGCAGCAACCCACTCAAACATGCCTGACCTCATATGATTGTGACAAGATGAAGAGAAGAAAAGGAACCACAGGTTAATCAGGACAACACCCTTAATGCAGAGGTTGGAAATCTCAAAGGGGACAGGACACACTGCAGGCAAAGAGCGCATATGCGGTCTCCCCATCCATGTGATCCTGATCCATGCAGTTATGGTGAGACCCACACAGTCCTCGCACCCTATACCTGGGGCCACACATCCACACTCACCAGGGTGACCCACCTCCCCAGACCCCTCCACCTGGGTCACATGTCCACAGTCCCAGGGTGCCCTCACCTCCCCAGACCCTGCACCTGGGGTCACACGTCCCCTTGGTCAGGACACCATGGCTCTGCAGGGGGCTCCCCCAATGTGGAAACAAGCTGGGTCCCTGGGACCTCCTGGGATGGGAAAAAGTGGCAGGTGGGTCTCCTTTCCCCACACTTGTCCCAGAGGAGTCCTCCTCTTCTCACTTTGGTTCTGTGTGATTTTAACTGTTTTTACAGCTTTCATACTAGAGTTGAACACACGACCCTGGTGCTGGCATGCTCAGTCCTTTCTCGTCTCACTTACATGTTGAGAAAACTCACAGGACAGCAGGGCTGAAAGCCGAGGGGCAGCTCTGGACTCTGCTGAGTAGGGACGGTAGACTGGAGGGAGAGCTCAGCAGCAGCCTCAGCTGTTACCCATCGGCCTTTTGCCCGATCTGCGTGCCCTGCAATCAATTCAGCAGCTAAACCTGCTTCCCTATGCACCATGCACGTGCTGGTAAATTGGAATTATTGCCAGGTAGTCCTCCTGAGGATTCTCCATGAGCCCCAGGGAAGGTGAACCTTGCAGGGATTAAGACTAAGGCCCCGACCATAGCACTGACCCTTGGGAGGACCAGGTCACCACACTCAGAAGAGAGGCTGTTACGTAGACAAGCCCACCTCAGCTCCAGACCCCAGACATCTAAGCACTGACATTCAGATGCAGGCACGGAGCTTCCCAGTACTGAGGCCAGGCCGGGTCTCTACCCAGGTCCCCATAGTCCTAGCGTACACAGAACATGCTCAGGTCTAAATCTTCTTATTATAGACAACACATGGTCAGCTCTAAACATAATCAGTAGACAGGACATGCAGAGGTCTAAATCTACCATGTAGACACAACTTGATCATGTTTCAACTAGCTTAGGGCTGATCTCATAGGAGGTACAGATCACACACATGGGTCTCTCATCTTTGGACACCCACATCAGGAAACTGAACAAAATCTTTGTCATTAAATATTTCAACAGGCAAAACAGAAATGTTCCCAATTTCTCTGGCCACCTGATGGTCAGGATCCACGGGCGAGCCACGAACTTCTTAGAGTGCAGCCCAGTCTGCTGCCAGGACAGATAAGAAGTGGCCTGATTCCAGCCTCCCAGGCTTCCAGAAGGAGGCGGCCACACTGCAAGCCAGGTCAGGAGAGTCCTGCATGGTCCGGGCCGGGAGATCCGGTCTGTCCATTCGGCTGGCCGATTCCGGGCGGGGCGCTCAGGGCCGCTGAGAGCCCTGCACTCAGGTCCTGCTTCCCTGCAGCGTGTGCGTGTGCGTGTGCGTGTGCGTGTGCGTGTGTGTGTGTGTGTAGAGGGGGCGGTGGCTGACGGCTCCCATGGTTCCCAACCCGGGCACCGTGCTGTCTTCGAGGGGAGGCACGGGGAGAGGTAGGGGCACAGAAGCCGTTGGAGAGGAGAACCCACCGCGGAACTCCTTGCACACTGGCTCGCCCCACCCGGAGACCCGCCTGCCCATCGTGGGCCGCATGTCGCCCCCCAGTCCCCCACCCCCGAGGGCAGGGTGCCTGCTCTTTCAACAGCACAGGGTCTCACATGAAGGAGACCCAGTGGGGACTGTCAGCCCCCGACTCCTGATGCTGTGTTTGGGGAGAATGAACCCCCTTGACTGGGCGATGGGACCCTGTGAGGAAAGAGGTGGTGGCCCGATCCAAGTCGGGGCCTGGCTGAGATATGAGAAAACAGGAGCCAAGGGCAGGGCCTGGAGGCCAGGCCAACAGGAGGGGCACCCCCAGCCTTGGCCGGGCTCTCCAACGGTGACATTGTTGCTTTAGGGGACCTGGGACAGGTGAATGAATGTAATGGGAGTCTAAACTGGACCCTGAATGGGGCTTAAAGAAGGTGTGAAGGATGTTACTGAGACAGTGACAGTCATTGGAAGACAAACTCTGTGTCAGGATATCCTGCTCCATCCATTTAAATCCCTGAGATCTGTGACCTTTACGTGGCTACGCAGGATTGTTAGAGCAGCTGCGTGCGGATATATCTGGGGCACAATTCAGTCTGCAGCCAACTTGCAAGTGGTTCCAGCAAACACACAGGTGTGCGCACAGGCAGGCACAGCACACACACAAACATATGCACGTGCACAGCACAACTATATTCACACACTAGCATGTGAACACACATGCACCCATATGCCCATGCACACACTAATGTGTGCAAGTTCACATACCTATGCACATGCACAGCATATGTATGCAAACAGGCACATGCACACGCAGAGCACACACACAGGGAATAAAGTGAATCCGTAAAGCATTAATTCCTGAACACAAGTGAAGCTGACATGTATTTTTCCCTTTTCTTAGCCTTGATGTTTTCCACAACAACAAGTTTAAGAAAAAAGTTAATGGCAAATGACTTTTGATTCATAGGACTTTCTGAGTTTATTCCACAAATATTATGACAGTAGAAATGAATGTAGATATTACATGTGTCCACTAATGGATGAATGGAGAAGAAAAACACGGTCCATCAATCCAAGGGAATGCTATTCAGCCTAAAAAGGAAGTCAATTCTGACACAGGATGCAGCAGGGATGAACCTTGAGCGCATTATGCTCAGTGATGTAAGCTAGACACAAAAAAACAAACAGTGCTTGATCCACTCATACAAGGCCCCTAGAGCAGTCGGAAATATAGGGACATAAAGTAGGACGTTGAGGGCCAGAGGCTGAGGGAGGGACAATGGGGAGTGAGTGTTTAATGGGGACTGTTTCAATTTTGCAAGATGAAAAAGTTCTGGAGGATGATGGTGGTCAGGTTTGCACAACAGTGTGAATTACTTCTTGACCCTGAAATGTGCACTTAAAAATGGTTAAGATAGTACATTTTACGTTATGTGTACCAGACCACAATTTTTAAAACTTTTCAAAAAACAACAGGAAATAGTCCATGAATACCACAAGATGCACAACTTCACTAACAACAGAGGGATTAAAGCCATAAGCAAAATACTGTGTATACACCTACCAGAATGGCAGACATGAAAGACATAGTATCAATTATCAGCAGGATGTGGAGCAATGGAAAGCCTGGTACGCAACGGGGGGATGCAACCACTTCTGAAGCAATCGGGCCTCAGATAGCGACGTCCGTGCACAGAGACCCACAGTGCTCCTCCCAGTTGAACACAAACCCACCAGCCCTGCACCAGGACACACGGACATGGACTTGCAGCCACAGGAGCCAAACCTGAAAGAACCTGAAGGCCATCACAGACGGATGCAGAAATGAACCATGCACGCTCCTATGAAGGAATATTCCACAGCAATGGAGTACATTTTGTTTAAAGGTAGTAAAACTATAAAAATTATTTTTAAAAAAAAACTATATTTAAAAGATGAAAGAATCTATAATTCTGGCACCTAGGGATTGCCGAATGCTCCTAAAAATAGATTGCTGTGGAAATGTTTATTATAGGGAAATTGACATATTCTCTAGGAAGGACGGGGTGAATGGGCCTGCTACATTTTCTACATTGAAGACATGTACAGGTTTTGATTCTACTTCTGTTAAATCAAGTGGGGCTTCACTGGATTTCTGCTACTGCGGAGATAATCAAATTCTGGGTAGGGGTCAGGAGAAAATTAGTCATCGGTGTCCTTGTGTAATAATTACTGTTGAAAGTGTAAATGATCCATTTACCAGTAAGACTGAGAATAGAATAACTGCTACATTACTTCATATGAGATGATCGTCTGTGCTATTGTTCCTACAGCTCCAGTGAGTGAGTATTTTGAATGTGAAGTTCATCCAGATCTGAGGATGGAGTAAATGGCTAGGTGTGATATGGCTAATAGAAATAATATGCCTACATTTATACTAATTAGTGGATAAGATATGGGAAGAGGAATTCATGTTGTGAGAGCCAGGGTTAAGGCTAGCATTGGGGCAATAATATATAAATTGATGATGTTGATGGACATAGTGGTTCTTTAATAAGTAATTTGAATGCCTCAGCAATGGGTTGTAATCATCCATGGGGGCTGATGATTTTTGGCCCTTTCTGGATTTGTATATAGCCTAGGATTTTCCATTTAGTTAATATGAGGAATGCTATGGTGAATTAAATTGGGTAATTTGTGAAAGAATGTTGATTATAAACATATTCTTAGGAAGAGGACTTGAACCAGTGCAGAAAAAGTTTCAGTTTTACATAATTACCGGGCTCTGCCTGCGTAACGAACCCTGTTCTACAGTAGGGTATGTATAAATTAATTGAATGTAGATTATATCATCATTTAGTTTGAAGACATTTTGTAAAGGAAGCCGTATTGCTCTTGTCCTTTCATGCTGGAAGAAATCTGCAATAGACAGAAACCAACCAGGATGACTCCAGTCTGAACTCAGATCACGTGAGACTTTAATCGTTGAACAAACAGACAATTAATAGCAGTTATACCGTTGAAATGTCGTGATCCAGCATCAAGGTCATAAACCATATTGCCCATATGAACTCCAGAATACAATTACACTGTTATCCCTAGTAAAACTTGTTCCATTGACCAGTGTTTTAGAAGAACAGGTGATAAAGCATTTTGACTAGCTGGCCTAAATTTTAATCACTCAGAAGTGGTTTTATTCTCCAAAAAATAAATGGCGCACGGGCTCAAGACACACCGGCTTCAGTAGTTGTGGCGTGCAGACTCAGTAGTTGTGGCCCACTGGCTTAGTTGTTCCGTGGCATGTGAGATCTTCCCGGACCGGGGATCGAACCGGGTCCCCTGCATTGGCAGGCGAATTCTTAATCACTGCATCACCAGGGAAGTCCCAGATTCGCAGTCTCCCTTTTAATATACCTTAAGCCCAAAGAATCCATGGAAAATTGTTAGAGAAAATAAGACAATGAAATATTGTAAGGACTACAACAGAAGCATATAGTACACAGTTCATATAGACACATCCCAAGCAGTTACAAAGTATATTAAAAGGGAGGCTGCAATTTTAAAAGAATAAGAAAAATTATACCCACAAACTCCCAATCTTTCCTGAAACGTTGCAATCTGAAACCCTATTGTAGGAAGCAGAAGATTCCAGGAGACATTCTACAAATGAAGGACTGCAAACCCAGTGGTTGGATAAGGAATTCTGGAAGGAAGGTATCCTCACCCAAGGAGAGCAGGTTCCTATACTTCTCTAACATCACATCCCTGTACAATTCCCATTGATCTTGGTCCAGGCATTCTCACTCCTCTTGACAGAAATCTATGGCCACATCCTGGAATGTCAGCAGTCCCTGAAATTAAACGTACACATGCCATGTGGCCACGGGAAGAGCTCATAATATGACCCAAGAAGAAAACAGCAAGTTAAGAGAAGGTTTTAATTTAGAAGAGTGTCTTCAATTATCCACTAATACATACATATATATATATATATATATATAATTTTTTTTTTACAAAGTAACTTGCTCTACCTTATTTCTAACTACAAGAAAAGAGTATGGCATGTGATCCACAAAACCAGTATAGAGACTATACTTGTCTGGAAAAGAAATGATAAAATGATGGTTTCAACACAGGCATATGCATTTTTGAGTGTTTTATTTATATCAAACTGGATAAAATGTGTGTATTTCTCATAGAGAAAAGACCTGTCGAGGTAAAAATGTACCTTTCAACTATTCATGGGTACACGAGTACACTGGGGAGATTGTAAAAGTGCAGATTGTGATTCAGTAGGTCCGGTGGGCCTGAGTTCTATATTTTTAACAAGCTCATTTTTAACTAGTGATGCCACAGTCTCTGATTCATTAACCACAACTGTGAATATCAGGGACATAATTAGAAAGGTAAAAATTCATATTTAATTTTGAACTTAAAGTGTTTTATGGATTTTACACCTTTAATAGAATAGTGAGCACAGCAGCAACAATCATTTGTGAATATTTACTATAGACTGTGTATCTTTCTAATTTTTTTGTGTAGGATTCCAGGAAAAAGGCCTGGGCTGCGGCCACAGTGGGCGTGGCCCCCAGGCCGGGCCGCCCCTCCAGGACCCCCGACGGGGCCCTGCGCTCCTGGCGGCTCCCTCCCCCGCCGCCCCGCTCCCTCCCGGAAGGCCTCGGGGCAGAGCGGTCCCACCCACTGCGCGCTGAACAGAGCCCGCGTTTCCTCAGAGCTGGAACTCCCGGCTCAGGCGGGGTCTCTTCCCTCCGCCTTCACGGAACTGCCTCGGAGCCCGAGGGGAGGGCGACCTCACTGAGGCTGCCGGCTCTGGAGGTGCCCCAGCGGCCGAAGCCATGACAGTCGCGGGGACGGCGGGCCGGGTAAGTGGGCGCCGACCCTCCGCCTTGTCCGGTGCCCGGGCGGCAGCACAAGACCAGCTTCTGAGGGGCAGGGGTTCGCTGCCACCCGCCGCTGCTGTGCAGAAAGAGCGGCCTCCAGCGTCTGGTCCCCGGGAACTTCGGTCCCTCCTCTCGCCCCTGCCCTCGTCCTGGCTCGCGAGGCCTGGTGGGCGTGAGGAGGGGGTCGGCCTGAGCGTCCTGAGGGGAAACGGGGCAAGGGAGGCAGAGGGTCCGGCTGCAGCCTCAGCGCCCCTCTTCCCGACTGCGGGGAAAGCAGCTGAAAACTCCCCCCGAGGCGCACAGGCCCCTTATTCAGCCGAGTCCCTCTGCGCTCCTTCCTCCCTGAGCTAAAGTACCGGGGGGAGGGGACAGGGCAGGGAACTGGCGCAGGTAATGGGGAACATCAAAAGGTGATTGTTAACTAAGGAAAACCAGCTCTCCCAAGGTGAGGAATGCGGCGCTTTTCTTTGCCTGGGCTCACTGAATTCCTTCCTTTGATATGCACCTCAGCTCTCTGGGGCCTGCATTCTGTATTTGCATATCCTGAGTGCCTCAGGGCCCGCCGGCTCACATTGGAGGGCTGCAAGTGCTGAAGACTGTGACATCCTTTGTTTACTGATAGGGCAAGAACTATTCCATTTCTCACAGGCTTGAGGGGCAGACAGTGGAAAAAGTCAGAGAATCTCACTCGGCCTGTACTTTGGTTTACATATAGATAATATTTATACTTAACTGTGCTAATAGAGGTTCTCAAGTCCAATCAACTTGTACTACTGCCCTCTATGTATCAATTTCATCAATATCATAAGGTAAATGCCTATAGAATTGACTTAATCCATTTAAATAGGATAATGATTTTTAAAGGAAACATAATAGAAATATAACAACAAAACCTTTACCACTAAAGGCTGGGTCTGGAACACCCTAAATAAATGTTCCATTGTTAAAATATTGAAAGATGTAGTCCATAGAAATATCAACAAAAATGACAAATAATAAGGGTAGCAGAATGTTGAAATGTTCTATCTTTATCATTAAAGTGGCAGAAAATCATTTATTAGTAGGCACTGGGGGCAGAAGATGCCTGATTTTATATCTGTGTCATATTTGTGCAGTTGTTTCAACAAGTAACTTCAAGACAAAATGGAAAAACAAGGAGGTTTGTGCCTGAGATCATGTTGATGTGACACCAGGGATGGCCACCTTGTGCCAGGTGAGTTAAGTTTACCTGGCAGGTAGACCGCAGAGCTCCTGGGAAGCAAGGGTTGGGATTTTTCTGCTGGGTGCCCCTTCGGTTCTGTGACTTGACTGACTGTGAGTCATGTTTCGGGAAAGACCTGATCACAGGAAAAGGGTGGGAATAGAGTGATTTGGGGAGCAGCTAACAACATTCATCACAGCTCACGGCCTGAATGAATTTGAAAGAAACAGGAAAACAAATGCTTCTTATGGAATCAGAGAATGTGAGGGCTGGACAATCCCAGAAAATGAGGAACACCCATCCCATTTTCCAGATGACAAAACAGAGGTCCAGCAAGGTGAAATCCCTCACCCAAGTTGCACCCGTCTCTCCTCCCCACTACGTGGTTCATGAAAGCAGGACTCTTCCTGTCTTGATCACTGCTGAACCCCAAAAAGGGCCAGGCATCTAGCAGCTGCTCCAAAAATTTGGGTTGACTATAGGAACAATGCTATTTCTTTCTTTCTCACTCTTATTCAGGATTGTGCCAAGAACTCCCCAGGTTGCCATGTAATTCGATAAATGTAAATATTAATTGAGTTTTGTTGTGATGAGGACTTAGGCTTTGAAGGTAACAGACTTGGTTCAGATCTTGGTTCTGCCACTCCATAGCTGTTTGGCTTTGGGAAAATTACTAAACCTCTCTGAGATTATTTCCTCCTTTGTAAAGTGGGGATAAATCTATCTGAGCCAGCAGAGCACCTGCATGAGAGATGTGCACTAAATATTGGTCTTTCTCACTCTCCTACGCCATCTCTCTGTTCTTCCCAGAGAAGCTGTACAGAAGGATATAGTACTTTTGTTTAAAATAGTTAACTAATTAATTAATTAATTTGTTTTTGGCTGTGTTGGGTCTTCGTTGCTATGCGCAGGCTTTCTCTAGTTGCGGCAAGCGGGGGCTACTCTTTGTTGCGGTGCGCGGGCTTCTCATTGCGGTGGCTTCTCTTGCTAGCCATAACCCCAATGCTAGCCTTAACCCTGGCTCTCACAACATGAATTCCTCTTCCCATATCTTATCCACTAATTAATATAAATGTAGGCATATTATTTCTATTAGCCATATCACACCTAGCCATTTACTCCATCCTCAGATCTGGATGAACTTCACATTCAAAATACACACTCACTGGAGCTCTAGGAACAATAGCACAGACAATCATCTCATATGAAGTAATGTAGCAGTTATTCTATTCTCAGTCTTACTGATAAATGGATCATTTACACTTTCAACAGTAATTATTACACAAGAACACCTATGACTCATTTTCTCCTGACCCCTACCCAGAATTTGATTATCTCCGCAGTAGCAGAAATCCAATGAAGCCCCACTTGATTTAACGGAAGTAGCATCAAAACCTGTATAAGTCTTCAATGTAGAAAATGTAGCAGGCCCCTTCACCCCGTCCCTCCTAGAGAATATGTCAATTTCCCTATAATAAACATTTCCACAGCAATCTATTTTTCGGAGCATTCGACAATCCCTAGGTGCCAGAATTATATACAGTCCAAGTCATCATTAAAACACATCTAACAATCTCCTTTCTATGAATTTGAGCCTCCTACCTACAATTTTGATATGATCAACGCATACATCTCTTATGAAAAGTTTTTTACGACTAACATTAACCTTATGTATATGAGAGATTTCACTACTTGTCATCATACCAGGCAACCCACCACAAATTTAAGAAATATGTCTGACAAAAGAGATTCTTTGATAGAGTAAATCATAGAGGTTTCAATGCTCTTATTCCTGGAATTGAATTCTTCCTAATAATTTTACATTCTCCATGCTACCTACCACATTACACCACATGCTATATAGTAAAGTTCTCTAAGTAAGCTTCAGGCCCGTACCCCCAAAATATTTTTGTATATCCTTCCTGTGCTAATAAACTCTCATTGTTTTTACCATCATTCTACTGACCATTTTCTCAGGAAATATAATTGTATAACAAGCTCACACTGGTTAATGGTATTCCCATTCTAATAAAAAAACTTGAACCCATAAGCTACAGAAGCATCCAACAAATATTTCCTAAAACAGTCCACCACATCAATACTACTTATAATGGCTATTATCATTAATCTAATATACTCTGGTCAAAGAGCACAATGAATAACAAGAATCTTTAATCCAGCAGCATCCACCCTCATGACAATCGCCCTTGTCACAAAAGTAGGACTTTCCCCATTTCACTTCTGAGTGCCTGAAGTCACACGAGGCATCCCATGAACAGCAGACCTGATGCTATCAACATGACAAAATTGCACCCCTATCAGTTTTATACCACATGTCACCATCCATCAACCTAAATATACTATTAATCATAGTGATATTATAAATCATAGCTGGAGGCTGAGGCAGACTTCGCCATGCTCACCTGGAAAGTATTACACCCTCCTCATCAATTGCCCTTATAGGATGAATAACAGCTATTATAATGTATATTCAGAATATAACAATCCTAAACATACTAATTTATATCATAATAACACTATCTTCTTCTTATTTATGCCCAGATCATGTACTACAAGAGTATCATTATCACACACATGAGATAAAACACCTCCCATCACAATCATTTTCCTCACCATTATAGTATCATTAGGACATCGCCCACCACTATCAGGCTTTCTACCCAAATGAATAATTATCCAAGAGATAACAAAAACGACAACATCATTCTACCAACACTAATAGCCATCATAGCAGTCCTCAGCATATATTTCTACTTGCAGCTAACATACTGCACATCACTAACTATATTCCCTTCATTAAACAAAACAAACACAAAACAATTTGAACATACAAAGAAATAACCTTCCTATCATTACCAATCATAATACCCACACGGTTACTACACACAACACCCATTCTATCGGTGCTGGACTAGGAATTTAGGTTAGTTCAGACCAAGAGCTTTCAAAACCCTAAACAAGTGAAATTTACTTAATTCCTAAAAATAAGGATTGCAAGACTTTATTCTACATCAATTGAATGTAAAGCAAACACTGTATTGAAGCCAAATCTTTACGAGATTGATGAGTTTTAACCCCAGGAAATTTTAGTTAACAGGCAAATCCTCTAGTCAACTGGCTTCAGTCTACTTCTCCTTCATTTGAGAAAGAAAAAAAGAAAAAAAAAAGGGCAGGATACTCACTGGCAGAATTGAAGCTGCTTCTCTGAAGTTACAATTCAATTTGTTGATTCACCACAGGGTTTGCCAGAAAGAGGGTTCAATCTCTGTCTTTAGATTTACAGTCTAATGCTAACTCAGTCATTTTACCTCTGTTCATACACTGCTGATTATTTTCAACAAATCACAAAGATATCGGCATTTTATATTTACTGTTTGGTGCTTGAGCTGGAGTAGCAGGCAGCACCTTAATTATATTAATCCAGGCTGAGCTATGCTGACCTGGACCGCTACTTGGAGATGCCCAAATCTGTAAGGTTGTCATAACAGTCCCTGCACTTGTAATAATTTTCTTTATTGCTGTACCCGTTATGATTGCAGGCTTTGAAAACTGACTTGAGCCACTAATAACTCGGACACCTGAAGTAGCATTTCCCCCAATAAATCATATAAACTTTTGACGACTTCCCCCATCATTCTTACTCCTACTCATATCACCAATAGTAGAAGCTGGTTCTGGTACCAGTGGGACCGTGTATTCAGCTCTAGCCTGCAATCTGGCCCATGCAGGAGCCTCTGTCGACCTAACTGCTTTCTCCTTACATTTAGCAGGTGTCTCCTCAATTCTTGGTATTATTACTTTTATTACTATAATCTTTAATACAAAACCAGCAGTCATATCCCAATACCAAACACCATTATTTGTTTAATCTTCCCCAACTATAGCCATATTACTATAATTACCAATCTCAGTCCAAGCAGCCAGAATTGCCATGCTGTTAAGAGATAGAAATCTAAACACTACTTTCTTTGACCCTGCAGGAGGAGACCGAATCCTATACCAACACCTCTTTTGATACTTTGCTCACCCTGAAGTCTGTATTCATGGCCTAACAGGGTTTGTTATAAACTCACATATCATTACATACTAGTTAGGACAAAAATTGCCTTTCAGCTATCTGGGAATAGTATGAGTCATGTCCACTGGTTTTTTAGGAATTCTCTTGTGGGCCCATCATATGTTTACCATAGGGATAGCTGTGGACTCAGGAGCATACTCTGCATCAGCTACCGTAATTACTTCTATCCCTACAGGAGTAAAAGTATCTAGCTGATTAGCAACTCCTTATTTAATTTTTCTTTTTCTTTTCTTTTTTTTTTTTTTTTGGCTGAGTTGGGTCTTGGTTGCTGCGCATGGGCTTTCTCTGGTTGCGGTGAGCGGCAGCTACTCTTCGTTGCGGTGTGCGGCCCTTTCATTGCACTGGCTTCTCTTGTTGCACAGCACGGCCTCTAGGCGCGTGGGCTTCAGTAGTTGTGGCTTGCGGGCTCTAGAGGGCAGGCTCAGTAGTTGTGGCACACGGGCTTTTTGCTCCACGGCATGTGGAATCTTCCCAGACAAGGGCTCGAACCCGTGTCCCCTGCATTGGCAGACGAATTCTTAACCACTGCGTCACCAGGGAAGTCCCTGGTTAGCAACTGTTCACGGAGGTAATTCTATATGACCTCCCACTATATTATGAGATTTAGGCTTTAGTTTTTCTTTTTACAGGAGGTGGTTTGACAGGAATCATCTTAGCCAACTCATCCCCAGACATTGTCCTCCAGGATACATACTATGTAGTAGCACACTTCCATGACCTAATGTCCATGGGAGCAGTCTTCACTATTATAGGAGGCTTTCTACACTGATTCCCACTATTCTCAGGTTATACAGTTAACTCAGCATGAGCAAAAATTCACTTCACAAGTATATTTGTAGTAGTAAATATGACTTCCTGCCGCACTTTCGTGGCCTCTCAGGGATGTCACTACGTTAGTCTGAGTACCCTGAGACACACACAACATGAAATGTTTTGTCTTTAGGCTCATTCATCTCAGTAGCAGCAGTAATGCTAATAATCTTCATACTTTGAAAAGCATTTGTGTCTAAACAAGAAGTCTTAGCAGTGGAAATTGCTACTCCTAACCTAGAATGGTTACACGGATGTCCTCCACCATATCCTACGTTTCAAGATCCTACCTATGTAAATGTAAAATAAGGAAGGACTCAAGTCCTTTTCAACCAGTTTCAAGCCAACACCATAACAATTATGTCTTCCTCAATAAATGAGATAAAAGTAAAAAGTGATGTAGCTTTGTCAGAGTTAAATGATAGGCTAAAATCCTGTATATGACTAAGGCATATCAATTTCATCTAGGCTCTCAAGATACAACATCACCGATTATGGAAGAACTTTTACATTTTCTTCATCACACATTAATAGTGATTTTTAAAATAAGTTCTCTAGTCCTCTATATCATTTCACTAATATTGACATCTAAACTCATATGCATACAATAGATGCACAGGTAGAGAAAATGTGAACAATTTACTAGCTATTATTGTAATCTTAATTGTCCTATCATCATTGTGAATCCTTTACATGATACATGAAATCAATAACTCTTCCCAAACCGTAAAAAACTATGGGTCAGTAATGATACTGAAGCTACAAATACACAGATTACGAAGATTTAAATGTTGACTCCTCTGTAATCCCCACATCAGAGCTAAAACCAGGAGAATAATGACTAATAGAAGTCAACAACCGAGTAGTTAGGGATAGTCATTGAATATTAGTTTCCTCTGAAATTGTTGTACACTCCGGAGTTGTTCCTTCTCAGGCCTAAAAGGAGCTGCTATCCCAGGACGCCTAACTTAAAGAAACCTAGTATCAAGAGGACCAGGCCTATGTTGTGGACAAGAGAGCTCGTTTTCCTGAGTTCAAAGACAGGACAGAGGGATATGGCTGAGATATGGGGTGAATCTGAAGCCCATGGGGATGCACTCTCCAAGCTCCAGTATAGGAATGGGGCCTCTAGGGTCCCAGGCCACCCACCACGCCCTCTGGAGCAGGATCTGGGCAACATTCCCTGTCAGTGATGAGGCAGCCCTAGCACTTGTCACGCCCCGATGTCGTGTCCTATGTGGGCCCCATGCTCTTGGGATCACACCCCACAGTCTGCAGGTCCATGCTACAGTGTCCTTCATGCCTCAGGAGTAGAGACCACCCAGCAAGCAGTTCCCTCCGCAACCAGCAGGAGGAGGGGAGGAGAGCAGGGGCACCAGGGGACTCTCACTCAGACAACAACACCCCAGCGGTGCCAGCGGGGACAGTGATGATGCAGATGAGGCACAGACCAAGAGATGGGACCAGAGGACCCAAAAGGCAGCTGGTCAGGTCCTGGCTCACCTGCACCCCGGACACCTTTGTCCCGCAGACACCCCCTTCCTCATACACCCTCTCCTTAAATGCAGATTCTTCAGATGCCAACAGGCAGAGCTTCAGACTGAAAGTCAGCTCTTCCAAAATGACCCGTCAGCAAACACTGCAGGATTCCACTCCAGTGGGTGCCCTGGAGTCGACAACTCAGGGACTGAAGTGGATATCGGTGCCAGGGGCAGTGGGAGGGGATGGGGAATGAGACTTTCATGGTTGTGGAATTTTGGTTTTGCAAGATGAAAAGTTCTAGTGATGGTGGTGATGGCTCCACGAGAAAGTGAATCTATCTGACGCCTCAGAAACGTGCACTTAAAACGGTGATGATGGTAAAGGGTATGTGACGTGTGTTTTATTTCACTTAAAATAAATTCTTAAAATAATGTCTTGTTAATTGAGATTCCATTTCGACTCCCCTTCATCACAAATGTCGGAGGCCCAGACACAGTCCCCTACCTTAGGGGCCATCACGGTACCCTCACAGAGCACGTGGGAGACCATTCTTAGGGGGGGCTAGTCTGTGCTCACCTGACCTATGTCCTGGGGGACTCAGGCAGTGGTGACCCCCATAGATTAGACATATGATATGCTATAGTATTAATACGATACCACCAAGTGTTGTCACTCACCGGAACACAGAGCAGCAACCCACTCAAACATGCCTGACCTCATATGATTGTGACAAGATGAAGAGAAGAAAAGGAACCACAGGTTAATCAGGACAACACCCTTAATGCAGAGGTTGGAAATCTCAAAGGGGACAGGACACACTGCAGGCAAAGAGCGCATATGCGGTCTCCCCATCCATGTGATCCTGATCCATGCAGTTATGGTGAGACCCACACAGTCCTCGCACCCTATACCTGGGGCCACACATCCACACTCACCAGGGTGACCCACCTCCCCAGACCCCTCCACCTGGGTCACATGTCCACAGTCCCAGGGTGCCCTCACCTCCCCAGACCCTGCACCTGGGGTCACACGTCCCCTTGGTCAGGACACCATGGCTCTGCAGGGGGCTCCCCCAATGTGGAAACAAGCTGGGTCCCTGGGACCTCCTGGGATGGGAAAAAGTGGCAGGTGGGTCTCCTTTCCCCACACTTGTCCCAGAGGAGTCCTCCTCTTCTCACTTTGGTTCTGTGTGATTTTAACTGTTTTTACAGCTTTCATACTAGAGTTGAACACACGACCCTGGTGCTGGCATGCTCAGTCCTTTCTCGTCTCACTTACATGTTGAGAAAACTCACAGGACAGCAGGGCTGAAAGCCGAGGGGCAGCTCTGGACTCTGCTGAGTAGGGACGGTAGACTGGAGGGAGAGCTCAGCAGCAGCCTCAGCTGTCACCCATCGGCCTTTTGCCCGATCTGCGTGCCCTGCAATCAATTCAGCAGCTAAACCTGCTTCCCTATGCACCATGCACGTGCTGGTAAATTGGAATTATTGCCAGGTAGTCCTCCTGAGGATTCTCCATGAGCCCCAGGGAAGGTGAACCTTGCAGGGATTAAGACTAAGGCCCCGACCATAGCACTGACCCTTGGGAGGACCAGGTCACCACACTCAGAAGAGAGGCTGTTACGTAGACAAGCCCACCTCAGCTCCAGACCCCAGACATCTAAGCACTGACATTCAGATGCAGGCACGGAGCTTCCCAGTACTGAGGCCAGGCCGGGTCTCTACCCAGGTCCCCATAGTCCTAGCGTACACAGAACATGCTCAGGTCTAAATCTTCTTATTATAGACAACACATGGTCAGCTCTAAACATAATCAGTAGACAGGACATGCAGAGGTCTAAATCTACCATGTAGACACAACTTGATCATGTTTCAACTAGCTTAGGGCTGATCTCATAGGAGGTACAGATCACACACATGGGTCTCTCATCTTTGGACACCCACATCAGGAAACTGAACAAAATCTTTGTCATTAAATATTTCAACAGGCAAAACAGAAATGTTCCCAATTTCTCTGGCCACCTGATGGTCAGGATCCACGGGCGAGCCACGAACTTCTTAGAGTGCAGCCCAGTCTGCTGCCAGGACAGATAAGAAGTGGCCTGATTCCAGCCTCCCAGGCTTCCAGAAGGAGGCGGCCACACTGCAAGCCAGGTCAGGAGAGTCCTGCATGGTCCGGGCCGGGAGATCCGGTCTGTCCATTCGGCTGGCCGATTCCGGGCGGGGCGCTCAGGGCCGCTGAGAGCCCTGCACTCAGGTCCTGCTTCCCTGCAGCGTGTGCGTGTGCGTGTGCGTGTGCGTGTGTGTGTGTGTGTAGAGGGGGCGGTGGCTGACGGCTCCCATGGTTCCCAACCCGGGCACCGTGCTGTCTTCGAGGGGAGGCACGGGGAGAGGTAGGGGCACAGAAGCCGTTGGAGAGGAGAACCCACCGCGGAACTCCTTGCACACTGGCTCGCCCCACCCGGAGACCCGCCTGCCCATCGTGGGCCGCATGTCGCCCCCCAGTCCCCCACCCCCGAGGGCAGGGTGCCTGCTCTTTCAACAGCACAGGGTCTCACATGAAGGAGACCCAGTGGGGACTGTCAGCCCCCGACTCCTGATGCTGTGTTTGGGGAGAATGAACCCCCTTGACTGGGCGATGGGACCCTGTGAGGAAAGAGGTGGTGGCCCGATCCAAGTCGGGGCCTGGCTGAGATATGAGAAAACAGGAGCCAAGGGCAGGGCCTGGAGGCCAGGCCAACAGGAGGGGCACCCCCAGCCTTGGCCGGGCTCTCCAACGGTGACATTGTTGCTTTAGGGGACCTGGGACAGGTGAATGAATGTAATGGGAGTCTAAACTGGACCCTGAATGGGGCTTAAAGAAGGTGTGAAGGATGTTACTGAGACAGTGACAGTCATTGGAAGACAAACTCTGTGTCAGGATATCCTGCTCCATCCATTTAAATCCCTGAGATCTGTGACCTTTACGTGGCTACGCAGGATTGTTAGAGCAGCTGCGTGCGGATATATCTGGGGCACAATTCAGTCTGCAGCCAACTTGCAAGTGGTTCCAGCAAACACACAGGTGTGCGCACAGGCAGGCACAGCACACACACAAACATATGCACGTGCACAGCACAACTATATTCACACACTAGCATGTGAACACACATGCACCCATATGCCCATGCACACACTAATGTGTGCAAGTTCACATACCTATGCACATGCACAGCATATGTATGCAAACAGGCACATGCACACGCAGAGCACACACACAGGGAATAAAGTGAATCCGTAAAGCATTAATTCCTGAACACAAGTGAAGCTGACATGTATTTTTCCCTTTTCTTAGCCTTGATGTTTTCCACAACAACAAGTTTAAGAAAAAAGTTAATGGCAAATGACTTTTGATTCATAGGACTTTCTGAGTTTATTCCACAAATATTATGACAGTAGAAATGAATGTAGATATTACATGTGTCCACTAATGGATGAATGGAGAAGAAAAACACGGTCCATCAATCCAAGGGAATGCTATTCAGCCTAAAAAGGAAGTCAATTCTGACACAGGATGCAGCAGGGATGAACCTTGAGCGCATTATGCTCAGTGATGTAAGCTAGACACAAAAAAACAAACAGTGCTTGATCCACTCATACAAGGCCCCTAGAGCAGTCGGAAATATAGGGACATAAAGTAGGACGTTGAGGGCCAGAGGCTGAGGGAGGGACAATGGGGAGTGAGTGTTTAATGGGGACTGTTTCAATTTTGCAAGATGAAAAAGTTCTGGAGGATGATGGTGGTCAGGTTTGCACAACAGTGTGAATTACTTCTTGACCCTGAAATGTGCACTTAAAAATGGTTAAGATAGTACATTTTACGTTATGTGTACCAGACCACAATTTTTAAAACTTTTCAAAAAACAACAGGAAATAGTCCATGAATACCACAAGATGCACAACTTCACTAACAACAGAGGGATTAAAGCCATAAGCAAAATACTGTGTATACACCTACCAGAATGGCAGACATGAAAGACATAGTATCAATTATCAGCAGGATGTGGAGCAATGGAAAGCCTGGTACGCAACGGGGGGATGCAACCACTTCTGAAGCAATCGGGCCTCAGATAGCGACGTCCGTGCACAGAGACCCACAGTGCTCCTCCCAGTTGAACACAAACCCACCAGCCCTGCACCAGGACACACGGACATGGACTTGCAGCCACAGGAGCCAAACCTGAAAGAACCTGAAGGCCATCACAGACGGATGCAGAAATGAACCATGCACGCTCCTATGAAGGAATATTCCACAGCAATGGAGTACATTTTGTTTAAAGGTAGTAAAACTATAAAAATTATTTTTAAAAAAAAACTATATTTAAAAGATGAAAGAATCTATAATTCTGGCACCTAGGGATTGCCGAATGCTCCTAAAAATAGATTGCTGTGGAAATGTTTATTATAGGGAAATTGACATATTCTCTAGGAAGGACGGGGTGAATGGGCCTGCTACATTTTCTACATTGAAGACATGTACAGGTTTTGATTCTACTTCTGTTAAATCAAGTGGGGCTTCACTGGATTTCTGCTACTGCGGAGATAATCAAATTCTGGGTAGGGGTCAGGAGAAAATTAGTCATCGGTGTCCTTGTGTAATAATTACTGTTGAAAGTGTAAATGATCCATTTACCAGTAAGACTGAGAATAGAATAACTGCTACATTACTTCATATGAGATGATCGTCTGTGCTATTGTTCCTACAGCTCCAGTGAGTGAGTATTTTGAATGTGAAGTTCATCCAGATCTGAGGATGGAGTAAATGGCTAGGTGTGATATGGCTAATAGAAATAATATGCCTACATTTATACTAATTAGTGGATAAGATATGGGAAGAGGAATTCATGTTGTGAGAGCCAGGGTTAAGGCTAGCATTGGGGCAATAATATATAAATTGATGATGTTGATGGACATAGTGGTTCTTTAATAAGTAATTTGAATGCCTCAGCAATGGGTTGTAATCATCCATGGGGGCTGATGATTTTTGGCCCTTTCTGGATTTGTATATAGCCTAGGATTTTCCATTTAGTTAATATGAGGAATGCTATGGTGAATTAAATTGGGTAATTTGTGAAAGAATGTTGATTATAAACATATTCTTAGGAAGAGGACTTGAACCAGTGCAGAAAAAGTTTCAGTTTTACATAATTACCGGGCTCTGCCTGCGTAACGAACCCTGTTCTACAGTAGGGTATGTATAAATTAATTGAATGTAGATTATATCATCATTTAGTTTGAAGACATTTTGTAAAGGAAGCCGTATTGCTCTTGTCCTTTCATGCTGGAAGAAATCTGCAATAGACAGAAACCAACCAGGATGACTCCAGTCTGAACTCAGATCACGTGAGACTTTAATCGTTGAACAAACAGACAATTAATAGCAGTTATACCGTTGAAATGTCGTGATCCAGCATCAAGGTCATAAACCATATTGCCCATATGAACTCCAGAATACAATTACACTGTTATCCCTAGTAAAACTTGTTCCATTGACCAGTGTTTTAGAAGAACAGGTGATAAAGCATTTTGACTAGCTGGCCTAAATTTTAATCACTCAGAAGTGGTTTTATTCTCCAAAAAATAAATGGCGCACGGGCTCAAGACACACCGGCTTCAGTAGTTGTGGCGTGCAGACTCAGTAGTTGTGGCCCACTGGCTTAGTTGTTCCGTGGCATGTGAGATCTTCCCGGACCGGGGATCGAACCGGGTCCCCTGCATTGGCAGGCGAATTCTTAATCACTGCATCACCAGGGAAGTCCCAGATTCGCAGTCTCCCTTTTAATATACCTTAAGCCCAAAGAATCCATGGAAAATTGTTAGAGAAAATAAGACAATGAAATATTGTAAGGACTACAACAGAAGCATATAGTACACAGTTCATATAGACACATCCCAAGCAGTTACAAAGTATATTAAAAGGGAGGCTGCAATTTTAAAAGAATAAGAAAAATTATACCCACAAACTCCCAATCTTTCCTGAAACGTTGCAATCTGAAACCCTATTGTAGGAAGCAGAAGATTCCAGGAGACATTCTACAAATGAAGGACTGCAAACCCAGTGGTTGGATAAGGAATTCTGGAAGGAAGGTATCCTCACCCAAGGAGAGCAGGTTCCTATACTTCTCTAACATCACATCCCTGTACAATTCCCATTGATCTTGGTCCAGGCATTCTCACTCCTCTTGACAGAAATCTATGGCCACATCCTGGAATGTCAGCAGTCCCTGAAATTAAACGTACACATGCCATGTGGCCACGGGAAGAGCTCATAATATGACCCAAGAAGAAAACAGCAAGTTAAGAGAAGGTTTTAATTTAGAAGAGTGTCTTCAATTATCCACTAATACATACATATATATATATATATATATATATAATTTTTTTTTTTACAAAGTAACTTGCTCTACCTTATTTCTAACTACAAGAAAAGAGTATGGCATGTGATCCACAAAACCAGTATAGAGACTATACTTGTCTGGAAAAGAAATGATAAAATGATGGTTTCAACACAGGCATATGCATTTTTGAGTGTTTTATTTATATCAAACTGGATAAAATGTGTGTATTTCTCATAGAGAAAAGACCTGTCGAGGTAAAAATGTACCTTTCAACTATTCATGGGTACACGAGTACACTGGGGAGATTGTAAAAGTGCAGATTGTGATTCAGTAGGTCCGGTGGGCCTGAGTTCTATATTTTTAACAAGCTCATTTTTAACTAGTGATGCCACAGTCTCTGATTCATTAACCACAACTGTGAATATCAGGGACATAATTAGAAAGGTAAAAATTCATATTTAATTTTGAACTTAAAGTGTTTTATGGATTTTACACCTTTAATAGAATAGTGAGCACAGCAGCAACAATCATTTGTGAATATTTACTATAGACTGTGTATCTTTCTAATTTTTTTGTGTAGGATTCCAGGAAAAAGGCCTGGGCTGCGGCCACAGTGGGCGTGGCCCCCAGGCCGGGCCGCCCCTCCAGGACCCCCGACGGGGCCCTGCGCTCCTGGCGGCTCCCTCCCCCGCCGCCCCGCTCCCTCCCGGAAGGCCTCGGGGCAGAGCGGTCCCACCCACTGCGCGCTGAACAGAGCCCGCGTTTCCTCAGAGCTGGAACTCCCGGCTCAGGCGGGGTCTCTTCCCTCCGCCTTCACGGAACTGCCTCGGAGCCCGAGGGGAGGGCGACCTCACTGAGGCTGCCGGCTCTGGAGGTGCCCCAGCGGCCGAAGCCATGACAGTCGCGGGGACGGCGGGCCGGGTAAGTGGGCGCCGACCCTCCGCCTTGTCCGGTGCCCGGGCGGCAGCACAAGACCAGCTTCTGAGGGGCAGGGGTTCGCTGCCACCCGCCGCTGCTGTGCAGAAAGAGCGGCCTCCAGCGTCTGGTCCCCGGGAACTTCGGTCCCTCCTCTCGCCCCTGCCCTCGTCCTGGCTCGCGAGGCCTGGTGGGCGTGAGGAGGGGGTCGGCCTGAGCGTCCTGAGGGGAAACGGGGCAAGGGAGGCAGAGGGTCCGGCTGCAGCCTCAGCGCCCCTCTTCCCGACTGCGGGGAAAGCAGCTGAAAACTCCTCCCGAGGCGCACAGGCCCCTTATTCAGCCGAGTCCCTCTGCGCTCCTTCCTCCCTGAGCTAAAGTACCGGGGGGAGGGGACAGGGCAGGGAACTGGCGCAGGTAATGGGGAACATCAAAAGGTGATTGTTAACTAAGGAAAACCAGCTCTCCCAAGGTGAGGAATGCGGCGCTTTTCTTTGCCTGGGCTCACTGAATTCCTTCCTTTGATATGCACCTCAGCTCTCTGGGGCCTGCATTCTGTATTTGCATATCCTGAGTGCCTCAGGGCCCGCCGGCTCACATTGGAGGGCTGCAAGTGCTGAAGACTGTGACATCCTTTGTTTACTGATAGGGCAAGAACTATTCCATTTCTCACAGGCTTGAGGGGCAGACAGTGGAAAAAAGTCAGAGAATCTCACTCGGCCTGTACTTTGGTTTACATATAGATAATATTTATACTTAACTGTGCTAATAGAGGTTCTCAAGTCCAATCAACTTGTACTACTGCCCTCTATGTATCAATTTCATCAATATCATAAGGTAAATGCCTATAGAATTGACTTAATCCATTTAAATAGGATAATGATTTTTAAAGGAAACATAATAGAAATATAACAACAAAACCTTTACCACTAAAGGCTGGGTCTGGAACACCCTAAATAAATGTTCCATTGTTAAAATATTGAAAGATGTAGTCCATAGAAATATCAACAAAAATGACAAATAATAAGGGTAGCAGAATGTTGAAATGTTCTATCTTTATCATTAAAGTGGCAGAAAATCATTTATTAGTAGGCACTGGGGGCAGAAGATGCCTGATTTTATATCTGTGTCATATTTGTGCAGTTGTTTCAACAAGTAACTTCAAGACAAAATGGAAAAACAAGGAGGTTTGTGCCTGAGATCATGTTGATGTGACACCAGGGATGGCCACCTTGTGCCAGGTGAGTTAAGTTTACCTGGCAGGTAGACCGCAGAGCTCCTGGGAAGCAAGGGTTGGGATTTTTCTGCTGGGTGCCCCTTCGGTTCTGTGACTTGACTGACTGTGAGTCATGTTTCGGGAAAGACCTGATCACAGGAAAAGGGTGGGAATAGAGTGATTTGGGGAGCAGCTAACAACATTCATCACAGCTCACGGCCTGAATGAATTTGAAAGAAACAGGAAAACAAATGCTTCTTATGGAATCAGAGAATGTGAGGGCTGGACAATCCCAGAAAATGAGGAACACCCATCCCATTTTCCAGATGACAAAACAGAGGTCCAGCAAGGTGAAATCCCTCACCCAAGTTGCACCCGTCTCTCCTCCCCACTACGTGGTTCATGAAAGCAGGACTCTTCCTGTCTTGATCACTGCTGAACCCCAAAAAGGGCCAGGCATCTAGCAGCTGCCCCAAAAATTTGGGTTGACTATAGGAACAATGCTATTTCTTTCTTTCTCACTCTTATTCAGGATTGTGCCAAGAACTCCCCAGGTTGCCATGTAATTCGATAAATGTAAATATTAATTGAGTTTTGTTGTGATGAGGACTTAGGCTTTGAAGGTAACAGACTTGGTTCAGATCTTGGTTCTGCCACTCCATAGCTGTTTGGCTTTGGGAAAATTACTAAACCTCTCTGAGATTATTTCCTCCTTTGTAAAGTGGGGATAAATCTATCTGAGCCAGCAGAGCACCTGCATGAGAGATGTGCACTAAATATTGGTCTTTCTCACTCTCCTACGCCATCTCTCTGTTCTTCCCAGAGAAGCTGTACAGAAGGATATAGTACTTTTGTTTAAAATAGTTAACTAATTAATTAATTAATTTGTTTTTGGCTGTGTTGGGTCTTCGTTGCTATGCGCAGGCTTTCTCTAGTTGCGGCAAGCGGGGGCTACTCTTTGTTGCGGTGCGCGGGCTTCTCATTGCGGTGGCTTCTCTTGCTAGCCATAACCCCAATGCTAGCCTTAACCCTGGCTCTCACAACATGAATTCCTCTTCCCATATCTTATCCACTAATTAATATAAATGTAGGCATATTATTTCTATTAGCCATATCACACCTAGCCATTTACTCCATCCTCAGATCTGGATGAACTTCACATTCAAAATACACACTCACTGGAGCTCTAGGAACAATAGCACAGACAATCATCTCATATGAAGTAATGTAGCAGTTATTCTATTCTCAGTCTTACTGATAAATGGATCATTTACACTTTCAACAGTAATTATTACACAAGAACACCTATGACTCATTTTCTCCTGACCCCTACCCAGAATTTGATTATCTCCGCAGTAGCAGAAATCCAATGAAGCCCCACTTGATTTAACGGAAGTAGCATCAAAACCTGTATAAGTCTTCAATGTAGAAAATGTAGCAGGCCCCTTCACCCCGTCCCTCCTAGAGAATATGTCAATTTCCCTATAATAAACATTTCCACAGCAATCTATTTTTCGGAGCATTCGACAATCCCTAGGTGCCAGAATTATATACAGTCCAAGTCATCATTAAAACACATCTAACAATCTCCTTTCTATGAATTTGAGCCTCCTACCTACAATTTTGATATGATCAACGCATACATCTCTTATGAAAAGTTTTTTACGACTAACATTAACCTTATGTATATGAGAGATTTCACTACTTGTCATCATACCAGGCAACCCACCACAAATTTAAGAAATATGTCTGACAAAAGAGATTCTTTGATAGAGTAAATCATAGAGGTTTCAATGCTCTTATTCCTGGAATTGAATTCTTCCTAATAATTTTACATTCTCCATGCTACCTACCACATTACACCACATGCTATATAGTAAAGTTCTCTAAGTAAGCTTCAGGCCCGTACCCCCAAAATATTTTTGTATATCCTTCCTGTGCTAATAAACTCTCATTGTTTTTACCATCATTCTACTGACCATTTTCTCAGGAAATATAATTGTATAACAAGCTCACACTGGTTAATGGTATTCCCATTCTAATAAAAAAACTTGAACCCATAAGCTACAGAAGCATCCAACAAATATTTCCTAAAACAGTCCACCACATCAATACTACTTATAATGGCTATTATCATTAATCTAATATACTCTGGTCAAAGAGCACAATGAATAACAAGAATCTTTAATCCAGCAGCATCCACCCTCATGACAATCGCCCTTGTCACAAAAGTAGGACTTTCCCCATTTCACTTCTGAGTGCCTGAAGTCACACGAGGCATCCCATGAACAGCAGACCTGATGCTATCAACATGACAAAATTGCACCCCTATCAGTTTTATACCACATGTCACCATCCATCAACCTAAATATACTATTAATCATAGTGATATTATAAATCATAGCTGGAGGCTGAGGCAGACTTCGCCATGCTCACCTGGAAAGTATTACACCCTCCTCATCAATTGCCCTTATAGGATGAATAACAGCTATTATAATGTATATTCAGAATATAACAATCCTAAACATACTAATTTATATCATAATAACACTATCTTCTTCTTATTTATGCCCAGATCATGTACTACAAGAGTATCATTATCACACACATGAGATAAAACACCTCCCATCACAATCATTTTCCTCACCATTATAGTATCATTAGGACATCGCCCACCACTATCAGGCTTTCTACCCAAATGAATAATTATCCAAGAGATAACAAAAACGACAACATCATTCTACCAACACTAATAGCCATCATAGCAGTCCTCAGCATATATTTCTACTTGCAGCTAACATACTGCACATCACTAACTATATTCCCTTCATTAAACAAAACAAACACAAAACAATTTGAACATACAAAGAAATAACCTTCCTATCATTACCAATCATAATACCCACACGGTTACTACACACAACACCCATTCTATCGGTGCTGGACTAGGAATTTAGGTTAGTTCAGACCAAGAGCTTTCAAAACCCTAAACAAGTGAAATTTACTTAATTCCTAAAAATAAGGATTGCAAGACTTTATTCTACATCAATTGAATGTAAAGCAAACACTGTATTGAAGCCAAATCTTTACGAGATTGATGAGTTTTAACCCCAGGAAATTTTAGTTAACAGGCAAATCCTCTAGTCAACTGGCTTCAGTCTACTTCTCCTTCATTTGAGAAAGAAAAAAAGAAAAAAAAAAGGGCAGGATACTCACTGGCAGAATTGAAGCTGCTTCTCTGAAGTTACAATTCAATTTGTTGATTCACCACAGGGTTTGCCAGAAAGAGGGTTCAATCTCTGTCTTTAGATTTACAGTCTAATGCTAACTCAGTCATTTTACCTCTGTTCATACACTGCTGATTATTTTCAACAAATCACAAAGATATCGGCATTTTATATTTACTGTTTGGTGCTTGAGCTGGAGTAGCAGGCAGCACCTTAATTATATTAATCCAGGCTGAGCTATGCTGACCTGGACCGCTACTTGGAGATGCCCAAATCTGTAAGGTTGTCATAACAGTCCCTGCACTTGTAATAATTTTCTTTATTGCTGTACCCGTTATGATTGCAGGCTTTGAAAACTGACTTGAGCCACTAATAACTCGGACACCTGAAGTAGCATTTCCCCCAATAAATCATATAAACTTTTGACGACTTCCCCCATCATTCTTACTCCTACTCATATCACCAATAGTAGAAGCTGGTTCTGGTACCAGTGGGACCGTGTATTCAGCTCTAGCCTGCAATCTGGCCCATGCAGGAGCCTCTGTCGACCTAACTGCTTTCTCCTTACATTTAGCAGGTGTCTCCTCAATTCTTGGTATTATTACTTTTATTACTATAATCTTTAATACAAAACCAGCAGTCATATCCCAATACCAAACACCATTATTTGTTTAATCTTCCCCAACTATAGCCATATTACTATAATTACCAATCTCAGTCCAAGCAGCCAGAATTGCCATGCTGTTAAGAGATAGAAATCTAGGGCTTCCCTGGTGGCGCAGTGGTTGAGAATCTGCCTGCCAATGCAGGGGACACGGGTTCGAGCCCTGGTCTGGGAAGATCCCACATACCGCAGAGCAACTAGGCCCGTGAGCCACAGCTGCTGAGCCTGCGCGTCTGGAGCCTGTGCTCCACAACAGGAGAGGCCGCGATAGTGAGAGGCCTGCGCACCGCGATGAAGAGTGGCCCCCGCTTGCCACAACTGGAGAAAGCCCTCGCACAGAAACGAAGACCCAACACACCCAAAAATAAATAAATAAATTTAAAAAAAAAAGAGATAGAAATCTAAACACTACTTTCTTTGACCCTGCAGGAGGAGACCGAATCCTATACCAACACCTCTTTTGATACTTTTCTCACCCTGAAGTCTGTATTCATGGCCTAACAGGGTTTGTTATAAACTCACATATCATTACATACTAGTTAGGACAAAAATTGCCTTTCATCTATCTGGGAATAGTATGAGTCATGTCCACTGGTTTTTTAGGAATTCTCTTGTGGGCCCATCATATGTTTACCATAGGGATAGCTGTGGACTCAGGAGCATACTCTGCATCAGCTACCGTAATTACTTCTATCCCTACAGGAGTAAAAGTATCTAGCTGATTAGCAACTCCTTATTTAATTTTTCTTTTTCTTTTCTTTTTTTTTTTTTTTGGCTGAGTTGGGTCTTGGTTGCTGCGCATGGGCTTTCTCTGGTTGCGGTGAGCGGCAGCTACTCTTCGTTGTGGTGTGCGGCCCTTTCATTGCACTGGCTTCTCTTGTTGCACAGCACGGCCTCTAGGCGCGTGGGCTTCAGTAGTTGTGGCTTGCGGGCTCTAGAGGGCAGGCTCAGTAGTTGTGGCACACGGGCTTTTTGCTCCACGGCATGTGGAATCTTCCCAGACAAGGGCTCGAACCCGTGTCCCCTGCATTGGCAGACGAATTCTTAACCACTGCGTCACCAGGGAAGTCCCTGGTTAGCAACTGTTCACGGAGGTAATTCTATATGACCTCCCACTATATTATGAGATTTAGGCTTTAGTTTTTCTTTTTACAGGAGGTGGTTTGACAGGAATCATCTTAGCCAACTCATCCCCAGACATTGTCCTCCAGGATACATACTATGTAGTAGCACACTTCCATGACCTAATGTCCATGGGAGCAGTCTTCACTATTATAGGAGGCTTTCTACACTGATTCCCACTATTCTCAGGTTATACAGTTAACTCAGCATGAGCAAAAATTCACTTCACAAGTATATTTGTAGTAGTAAATATGACTTCCTGCCGCACTTTCGTGGCCTCTCAGGGATGTCACTACGTTAGTCTGAGTACCCTGAGACACACACAACATGAAATGTTTTGTCTTTAGGCTCATTCATCTCAGTAGCAGCAGTAATGCTAATAATCTTCATACTTTGAAAAGCATTTGTGTCTAAACAAGAAGTCTTAGCAGTGGAAATTGCTACTCCTAACCTAGAATGGTTACACGGATGTCCTCCACCATATCCTACGTTTCAAGATCCTACCTATGTAAATGTAAAATAAGGAAGGACTCAAGTCCTTTTCAACCAGTTTCAAGCCAACACCATAACAATTATGTCTTCCTCAATAAATGAGATAAAAGTAAAAAGTGATGTAGCTTTGTCAGAGTTAAATGATAGGCTAAAATCCTGTATATGACTAAGGCATATCAATTTGATCTAGGCTCTCAAGATACAACATCACCGATTATGGAAGAACTTTTACATTTTCTTCATCACACATTAATAGTGATTTTTAAAATAAGTTCTCTAGTCCTCTATATCATTTCACTAATATTGACATCTAAACTCATATGCATACAATAGATGCACAGGTAGAGAAAATGTGAACAATTTACTAGCTATTATTGTAATCTTAATTGTCCTATCATCATTGTGAATCCTTTACATGATACATGAAATCAATAACTCTTCCCAAACCGTAAAAAACTATGGGTCAGTAATGATACTGAAGCTACAAATACACAGATTACGAAGATTTAAATGTTGACTCCTCTGTAATCCCCACATCAGAGCTAAAACCAGGAGAATAATGACTAATAGAAGTCAACAACCGAGTAGTTAGGGATAGTCATTGAATATTAGTTTCCTCTGAAATTGTTGTACACTCCGGAGTTGTTCCTTCTCAGGCCTAAAAGGAGCTGCTATCCCAGAACGCCTAACTTAAAGAAACCTAGTATCAAGAGGACCAGGCCTATGTTGTGGACAAGAGAGCTCGTTTTCCTGAGTTCAAAGACAGGACAGAGGGATATGGCTGAGATATGGGGTGAATCTGAAGCCCATGGGGATGCACTCTCCAAGCTCCAGTATAGGAATGGGGCCTCTAGGGTCCCAGGCCACCCACCACGCCCTCTGGAGCAGGATCTGGGCAACATTCCCTGTCAGTGATGAGGCAGCCCTAGCACTTGTCACGCCCCGATGTCGTGTCCTATGTGGGCCCCATGCTCTTGGGACCACACCCCACAGTCTGCAGGTCCATGCTACAGGGTCCTTCATGCCTCAGGAGTAGAGACCACCCAGCAAGCAGTTCCCTCCGCAACCAGCAGGAGGAGGGGAGGAGAGCAGGGGCACCAGGGGACTCTCACTCAGACAACAACACCCCAGCGGTGCCAGCGGGGACAGTGATGATGCAGATGAGGCACAGACCAAGAGATGGGACCAGAGGACCCAAAAGGCAGCTGGTCAGGTCCTGGCTCACCTGCACCCCGGACACCTTTGTCCCGCAGACACCCCCTTCCTCATACACCCTCTCCTTAAATGCAGATTCTTCAGATGCCAACAGGCAGAGCTTCAGACTGAAAGTCAGCTCTTCCAAAATGACCCGTCAGCAAACACTGCAGGATTCCACTCCAGTGGGTGCCCTGGAGTCGACAACTCAGGGACTGAAGTGGATATCGGTGCCAGGGGCAGTGGGAGGGGATGGGGAATGAGACTTTCATGGTTGTGGAATTTTGGTTTTGCAAGATGAAAAGTTCTAGTGATGGTGGTGATGGCTCCACGAGAAAGTGAATCTATCTGACGCCTCAGAAACGTGCACTTAAAACGGTGATGATGGTAAAGGGTATGTGACGTGTGTTTTATTTCACTTAAAATAAATTCTTAAAATAATGTCTTGTTAATTGAGATTCCATTTCGACTCCCCTTCATCACAAATGTCGGAGGCCCAGACACAGTCCCCTACCTTAGGGGCCATCACAGTACCCTCACAGAGCACGTGGGAGACCATTCTTAGGGGGGGCTAGTCTGTGCTCACCTGACCTATGTCCTGGGGGACTCAGGCAGTGGTGACCCCCATAGATTAGACATATGATATGCTATAGTATTAATACGATACCACCAAGTGTTGTCACTCACCGGAACACAGAGCAGCAACCCACTCAAACATGCCTGACCTCATATGATTGTGACAAGATGAAGAGAAGAAAAGGAACCACAGGTTAATCAGGACAACACCCTTAATGCAGAGGTTGGAAATCTCAAAGGGGACAGGACACACTGCAGGCAAAGAGCGCATATGCGGTCTCCCCATCCATGTGATCCTGATCCATGCAGTTATGGTGAGACCCACACAGTCCTCGCACCCTATACCTGGGGCCACACATCCACACTCACCAGGGTGACCCACCTCCCCAGACCCCTCCACCTGGGTCACATGTCCACAGTCCCAGGGTGCCCTCACCTCCCCAGACCCTGCACCTGGGGTCACACGTCCCCTTGGTCAGGACACCATGGCTCTGCAGGGGGCTCCCCCAATGTGGAAACAAGCTGGGTCCCTGGGACCTCCTGGGATGGGAAAAAGTGGCAGGTGGGTCTCCTTTCCCCACACTTGTCCCAGAGGAGTCCTCCTCTTCTCACTTTGGTTCTGTGTGATTTTAACTGTTTTTACAGCTTTCATACTAGAGTTGAACACACGACCCTGGTGCTGGCATGCTCAGTCCTTTCTCGTCTCACTTACATGTTGAGAAAACTCACAGGACAGCAGGGCTGAAAGCCGAGGGGCAGCTCTGGACTCTGCTGAGTAGGGACGGTAGACTGGAGGGAGAGCTCAGCAGCAGCCTCAGCTGTCACCCATCGGCCTTTTGCCCGATCTGCGTGCCCTGCAATCAATTCAGCAGCTAAACCTGCTTCCCTATGCACCATGCACGTGCTGGTAAATTGGAATTATTGCCAGGTAGTCCTCCTGAGGATTCTCCATGAGCCCCAGGGAAGGTGAACCTTGCAGGGATTAAGACTAAGGCCCCGACCATAGCACTGACCCTTGGGAGGACCAGGTCACCACACTCAGAAGAGAGGCTGTTACGTAGACAAGCCCACCTCAGCTCCAGACCCCAGACATCTAAGCACTGACATTCAGATGCAGGCACGGAGCTTCCCAGTACTGAGGCCAGGCCGGGTCTCTACCCAGGTCCCCATAGTCCTAGCGTACACAGAACATGCTCAGGTCTAAATCTTCTTATTATAGACAACACATGGTCAGCTCTAAACATAATCAGTAGACAGGACATGCAGAGGTCTAAATCTACCATGTAGACACAACTTGATCATGTTTCAACTAGCTTAGGGCTGATCTCATAGGAGGTACAGATCACACACATGGGTCTCTCATCTTTGGACACCCACATCAGGAAACTGAACAAAATCTTTGTCATTAAATATTTCAACAGGCAAAACAGAAATGTTCCCAATTTCTCTGGCCACCTGATGGTCAGGATCCACGGGCGAGCCACGAACTTCTTAGAGTGCAGCCCAGTCTGCTGCCAGGACAGATAAGAAGTGGCCTGATTCCAGCCTCCCAGGCTTCCAGAAGGAGGCGGCCACACTGAAAGCCAGGTCAGGAGAGTCCTGCATGGTCCGGGCCGGGAGATCCGGTCTGTCCATTCGGCTGGCCGATTCCGGGCGGGGCGCTCAGGGCCGCTGAGAGCCCTGCACTCAGGTCCTGCTTCCCTGCAGCGTGTGCGTGTGCGTGTGCGTGTGCGTGTGTGTGTGTGTGTAGAGGGGGCGGTGGCTGACGGCTCCCATGGTTCCCAACCCGGGCACCGTGCTGTCTTCGAGGGGAGGCACGGGGAGAGGTAGGGGCACAGAAGCCGTTGGAGAGGAGAACCCACCGCGGAACTCCTTGCACACTGGCTCGCCCCACCCGGAGACCCGCCTGCCCATCGTGGGCCGCATGTCGCCCCCCAGTCCCCCACCCCCGAGGGCAGGGTGCCTGCTCTTTCAACAGCACAGGGTCTCACATGAAGGAGACCCAGTGGGGACTGTCAGCCCCCGACTCCTGATGCTGTGTTTGGGGAGAATGAACCCCCTTGACTGGGCGATGGGACCCTGTGAGGAAAGAGGTGGTGGCCCGATCCAAGTCGGGGCCTGGCTGAGATATGAGAAAACAGGAGCCAAGGGCAGGGCCTGGAGGCCAGGCCAACAGGAGGGGCACCCCCAGCCTTGGCCGGGCTCTCCAACGGTGACATTGTTGCTTTAGGGGACCTGGGACAGGTGAATGAATGTAATGGGAGTCTAAACTGGACCCTGAATGGGGCTTAAAGAAGGTGTGAAGGATGTTACTGAGACAGTGACAGTCATTGGAAGACAAACTCTGTGTCAGGATATCCTGCTCCATCCATTTAAATCCCTGAGATCTGTGACCTTTACGTGGCTACGCAGGATTGTTAGAGCAGCTGCGTGCGGATATATCTGGGGCACAATTCAGTCTGCAGCCAACTTGCAAGTGGTTCCAGCAAACACACAGGTGTGCGCACAGGCAGGCACAGCACACACACAAACATATGCACGTGCACAGCACAACTATATTCACACACTAGCATGTGAACACACATGCACCCATATGCCCATGCACACACTAATGTGTGCAAGTTCACATACCTATGCACATGCACAGCATATGTATGCAAACAGGCACATGCACACGCAGAGCACACACACAGGGAATAAAGTGAATCCGTAAAGCATTAATTCCTGAACACAAGTGAAGCTGACATGTATTTTTCCCTTTTCTTAGCCTTGATGTTTTCCACAACAACAAGTTTAAGAAAAAAGTTAATGGCAAATGACTTTTGATTCATAGGACTTTCTGAGTTTATTCCACAAATATTATGACAGTAGAAATGAATGTAGATATTACATGTGTCCACTAATGGATGAATGGAGAAGAAAAACACGGTCCATCAATCCAAGGGAATGCTATTCAGCCTAAAAAGGAAGTCAATTCTGACACAGGATGCAGCAGGGATGAACCTTGAGCGCATTATGCTCAGTGATGTAAGCTAGACACAAAAAAACAAACAGTGCTTGATCCACTCATACAAGGCCCCTAGAGCAGTCGGAAATATAGGGACATAAAGTAGGACGTTGAGGGCCAGAGGCTGAGGGAGGGACAATGGGGAGTGAGTGTTTAATGGGGACTGTTTCAATTTTGCAAGATGAAAAAGTTCTGGAGGATGATGGTGGTCAGGTTTGCACAACAGTGTGAATTACTTCTTGACCCTGAAATGTGCACTTAAAAATGGTTAAGATAGTACATTTTACGTTATGTGTACCAGACCACAATTTTTAAAACTTTTCAAAAAACAACAGGAAATAGTCCATGAATACCACAAGATGCACAACTTCACTAACAACAGAGGGATTAAAGCCATAAGCAAAATACTGTGTATACACCTACCAGAATGGCAGACATGAAAGACATAGTATCAATTATCAGCAGGATGTGGAGCAATGGAAAGCCTGGTACGCAACGGGGGGATGCAACCACTTCTGAAGCAATCGGGCCTCAGATAGCGACGTCCGTGCACAGAGACCCACAGTGCTCCTCCCAGTTGAACACAAACCCACCAGCCCTGCACCAGGACACACAGACATGGACTTGCAGCCACAGGAGCCAAACCTGAAAGAACCTGAAGGCCATCACAGACGGATGCAGAAATGAACCATGCACGCTCCTATGAAGGAATATTCCACAGCAATGGAGTACATTTTGTTTAAAGGTAGTAAAACTATAAAAATTATTTTTAAAAAAAAACTATATTTAAAAGATGAAAGAATCTATAATTCTGGCACCTAGGGATTGCCGAATGCTCCTAAAAATAGATTGCTGTGGAAATGTTTATTATAGGGAAATTGACATATTCTCTAGGAAGGACGGGGTGAATGGGCCTGCTACATTTTCTACATTGAAGACATGTACAGGTTTTGATTCTACTTCTGTTAAATCAAGTGGGGCTTCACTGGATTTCTGCTACTGCGGAGATAATCAAATTCTGGGTAGGGGTCAGGAGAAAATTAGTCATCGGTGTCCTTGTGTAATAATTACTGTTGAAAGTGTAAATGATCCATTTACCAGTAAGACTGAGAATAGAATAACTGCTACATTACTTCATATGAGATGATCATCTGTGCTATTGTTCCTACAGCTCCAGTGAGTGAGTATTTTGAATGTGAAGTTCATCCAGATCTGAGGATGGAGTAAATGGCTAGGTGTGATATGGCTAATAGAAATAATATGCCTACATTTATACTAATTAGTGGATAAGATATGGGAAGAGGAATTCATGTTGTGAGAGCCAGGGTTAAGGCTAGCATTGGGGCAATAATATATAAATTGATGATGTTGATGGACATAGTGGTTCTTTAATAAGTAATTTGAATGCCTCAGCAATGGGTTGTAATCATCCATGGGGGCTGATGATTTTTGGCCCTTTCTGGATTTGTATATAGCCTAGGATTTTCCATTTAGTTAATATGAGGAATGCTATGGTGAATTAAATTGGGTAATTTGTGAAAGAATGTTGATTATAAACATATTCTTAGGAAGAGGACTTGAACCAGTGCAGAAAAAGTTTCAGTTTTACATAATTACCGGGCTCTGCCTGCGTAACGAACCCTG
This sequence comes from Balaenoptera physalus, assembly GCF_965194825.1. NCBI lineage: Eukaryota > Metazoa > Chordata > Mammalia > Artiodactyla > Balaenopteridae > Balaenoptera > Balaenoptera physalus. Next base: position 102,354 of record NW_028125106.1, read on the forward strand.
TTCTACAGTAGGGTATGTATAAATTAATTGAATGTAGATTATATCATCATTTAGTTTGAAGACATTTTGTAAAGGAAGCCGTATTGCTCTTGTCCTTTCATGCTGGAAGAAATCTGCAATAGACAGAAACCAACCAGGATGACTCCAGTCTGAACTCAGATCACGTGAGACTTTAATCGTTGAACAAACAGACAATTAATAGCAGTTATACCGTTGAAATGTCGTGATCCAGCATCAAGGTCATAAACCATATTGCCCATATGAACTCCAGAATACAATTACACTGTTATCCCTAGTAAAACTTGTTCCATTGACCAGTGTTTTAGAAGAACAGGTGATAAAGCATTTTGACTAGCTGGCCTAAATTTTAATCACTCAGAAGTGGTTTTATTCTCCAAAAAATAAATGGCGCACGGGCTCAAGACACACCGGCTTCAGTAGTTGTGGCGTGCAGACTCAGTAGTTGTGGCCCACTGGCTTAGTTGTTCCGTGGCATGTGAGATCTTCCCGGACCGGGGATCGAACCGGGTCCCCTGCATTGGCAGGCGAATTCTTAATCACTGCATCACCAGGGAAGTCCCAGATTCGCAGTCTCCCTTTTAATATACCTTAAGCCCAAAGAATCCATGGAAAATTGTTAGAGAAAATAAGACAATGAAATATTGTAAGGACTACAACAGAAGCATATAGTACACAGTTCATATAGACACATCCCAAGCAGTTACAAAGTATATTAAAAGGGAGGCTGCAATTTTAAAAGAATAAGAAAAATTATACCCACAAACTCCCAATCTTTCCTGAAACGTTGCAATCTGAAACCCTATTGTAGGAAGCAGAAGATTCCAGGAGACATTCTACAAATGAAGGACTGCAAACCCAGTGGTTGGATAAGGAATTCTGGAAGGAAGGTATCCTCACCCAAGGAGAGCAGGTTCCTATACTTCTCTGACATCACATCCCTGTACAATTCCCATTGATCTTGGTCCAGGCATTCTCACTCCTCTTGACAGAAATCTATGGCCACATCCTGGAATGTCAGCAGTCCCTGAAATTAAACGTACACATGCCATGTGGCCACGGGAAGAGCTCATAATATGACCCAAGAAGAAAACAGCAAGTTAAGAGAAGGTTTTAATTTAGAAGAGTGTCTTCAATTATCCACTAATACATACATATATATATATATATATATATATAATTTTTTTTTTACAAAGTAACTTGCTCTACCTTATTTCTAACTACAAGAAAAGAGTATGGCATGTGATCCACAAAACCAGTATAGAGACTATACTTGTCTGGAAAAGAAATGATAAAATGATGGTTTCAACACAGGCATATGCATTTTTGAGTGTTTTATTTATATCAAACTGGATAAAATGTGTGTATTTCTCATAGAGAAAAGACCTGTCGAGGTAAAAATGTACCTTTCAACTATTCATGGGTACACGAGTACACTGGGGAGATTGTAAAAGTGCAGATTGTGATTCAGTAGGTCCGGTGGGCCTGAGTTCTATATTTTTAACAAGCTCATTTTTAACTAGTGATGCCACAGTCTCTGATTCATTAACCACAACTGTGAATATCAGGGACATAATTAGAAAGGTAAAAATTCATATTTAATTTTGAACTTAAAGTGTTTTATGGATTTTACACCTTTAATAGAATAGTGAGCACAGCAGCAACAATCATTTGTGAATATTTACTATAGACTGTGTATCTTTCTAATTTTTTTGTGTAGGATTCCAGGAAAAAGGCCTGGGCTGCGGCCACAGTGGGCGTGGCCCCCAGGCCGGGCCGCCCCTCCAGGACCCCCGACGGGGCCCTGCGCTCCTGGCGGCTCCCTCCCCCGCCGCCCCGCTCCCTCCCGGAAGGCCTCGGGGCAGAGCGGTCCCACCCACTGCGCGCTGAACAGAGCCCGCGTTTCCTCAGAGCTGGAACTCCCGGCTCAGGCGGGGTCTCTTCCCTCCGCCTTCACGGAACTGCCTCGGAGCCCGAGGGGAGGGCGACCTCACTGAGGCTGCCGGCTCTGGAGGTGCCCCAGCGGCCGAAGCCATGACAGTCGCGGGGACGGCGGGCCGGGTAAGTGGGCGCCGACCCTCCGCCTTGTCCGGTGCCCGGGCGGCAGCACAAGACCAGCTTCTGAGGGGCAGGGGTTCGCTGCCACCCGCCGCTGCTGTGCAGAAAGAGCGGCCTCCAGCGTCTGGTCCCCGGGAACTTCGGTCCCTCCTCTCGCCCCTGCCCTCGTCCTGGCTCGCGAGGCCTGGTGGGCGTGAGGAGGGGGTCGGCCTGAGCGTCCTGAGGGGAAACGGGGCAAGGGAGGCAGAGGGTCCGGCTGCAGCCTCAGCGCCCCTCTTCCCGACTGCGGGGAAAGCAGCTGAAAACTCCTCCCGAGGCGCACAGGCCCCTTATTCAGCCGAGTCCCTCTGCGCTCCTTCCTCCCTGAGCTAAAGTACCGGGGGGAGGGGACAGGGCAGGGAACTGGCGCAGGTAATGGGGAACATCAAAAGGTGATTGTTAACTAAGGAAAACCAGCTCTCCCAAGGTGAGGAATGCGGCGCTTTTCTTTGCCTGGGCTCACTGAATTCCTTCCTTTGATATGCACCTCAGCTCTCTGGGGCCTGCATTCTGTATTTGCATATCCTGAGTGCCTCAGGGCCCGCCAGCTCACATTGGAGGGCTGCAAGTGCTGAAGACTGTGACATCCTTTGTTTACTGATAGGGCAAGAACTATTCCATTTCTCACAGGCTTGAGGGGCAGACAGTGGAAAAAAGTCAGAGAATCTCACTCGGCCTGTACTTTGGTTTACATATAGATAATATTTATACTTAACTGTGCTAATAGAGGTTCTCAAGTCCAATCAACTTGTACTACTGCCCTCTATGTATCAATTTCATCAATATCATAAGGTAAATGCCTATAGAATTGACTTAATCCATTTAAATAGGATAATGATTTTTAAAGGAAACATAATAGAAATATAACAACAAAACCTTTACCACTAAAGGCTGGGTCTGGAACACCCTAAATAAATGTTCCATTGTTAAAATATTGAAAGATGTAGTCCATAGAAATATCAACAAAAATGACAAATAATAAGGGTAGCAGAATGTTGAAATGTTCTATCTTTATCATTAAAGTGGCAGAAAATCATTTATTAGTAGGCACTGGGGGCAGAAGATGCCTGATTTTATATCTGTGTCATATTTGTGCAGTTGTTTCAACAAGTAACTTCAAGACAAAATGGAAAAACAAGGAGGTTTGTGCCTGAGATCATGTTGATGTGACACCAGGGATGGCCACCTTGTGCCAGGTGAGTTAAGTTTACCTGGCAGGTAGACCGCAGAGCTCCTGGGAAGCAAGGGTTGGGATTTTTCTGCTGGGTGCCCCTTCGGTTCTGTGACTTGACTGACTGTGAGTCATGTTTCGGGAAAGACCTGATCACAGGAAAAGGGTGGGAATAGAGTGATTTGGGGAGCAGCTAACAACATTCATCACAGCTCACGGCCTGAATGAATTTGAAAGAAACAGGAAAACAAATGCTTCTTATGGAATCAGAGAATGTGAGGGCTGGACAATCCCAGAAAATGAGGAACACCCATCCCATTTTCCAGATGACAAAACAGAGGTCCAGCAAGGTGAAATCCCTCACCCAAGTTGCACCCGTCTCTCCTCCCCACTACGTGGTTCATGAAAGCAGGACTCTTCCTGTCTTGATCACTGCTGAACCCCAAAAAGGGCCAGGCATCTAGCAGCTGCCCCAAAAATTTGGGTTGACTATAGGAACAATGCTATTTCTTTCTTTCTCACTCTTATTCAGGATTGTGCCAAGAACTCCCCAGGTTGCCATGTAATTCGATAAATGTAAATATTAATTGAGTTTTGTTGTGATGAGGACTTAGGCTTTGAAGGTAACAGACTTGGTTCAGATCTTGGTTCTGCCACTCCATAGCTGTTTGGCTTTGGGAAAATTACTAAACCTCTCTGAGATTATTTCCTCCTTTGTAAAGTGGGGATAAATCTATCTGAGCCAGCAGAGCACCTGCATGAGAGATGTGCACTAAATATTGGTCTTTCTCACTCTCCTACGCCATCTCTCTGTTCTTCCCAGAGAAGCTGTACAGAAGGATATAGTACTTTTGTTTAAAATAGTTAACTAATTAATTAATTAATTTGTTTTTGGCTGTGTTGGGTCTTCGTTGCTATGCGCAGGCTTTCTCTAGTTGCGGCAAGCGGGGGCTACTCTTTGTTGCGGTGCGCGGGCTTCTCATTGCGGTGGCTTCTCTTGCTAGCCATAACCCCAATGCTAGCCTTAACCCTGGCTCTCACAACATGAATTCCTCTTCCCATATCTTATCCACTAATTAATATAAATGTAGGCATATTATTTCTATTAGCCATATCACACCTAGCCATTTACTCCATCCTCAGATCTGGATGAACTTCACATTCAAAATACACACTCACTGGAGCTCTAGGAACAATAGCACAGACAATCATCTCATATGAAGTAATGTAGCAGTTATTCTATTCTCAGTCTTACTGATAAATGGATCATTTACACTTTCAACAGTAATTATTACACAAGAACACCTATGACTCATTTTCTCCTGACCCCTACCCAGAATTTGATTATCTCCGCAGTAGCAGAAATCCAATGAAGCCCCACTTGATTTAACGGAAGTAGCATCAAAACCTGTATAAGTCTTCAATGTAGAAAATGTAGCAGGCCCCTTCACCCCGTCCCTCCTAGAGAATATGTCAATTTCCCTATAATAAACATTTCCACAGCAATCTATTTTTCGGAGCATTCGACAATCCCTAGGTGCCAGAATTATATACAGTCCAAGTCATCATTAAAACACATCTAACAATCTCCTTTCTATGAATTTGAGCCTCCTACCTACAATTTTGATATGATCAACGCATACATCTCTTATGAAAAGTTTTTTACGACTAACATTAACCTTATGTATATGAGAGATTTCACTACTTGTCATCATACCAGGCAACCCACCACAAATTTAAGAAATATGTCTGACAAAAGAGATTCTTTGATAGAGTAAATCATAGAGGTTTCAATGCTCTTATTCCTGGAATTGAATTCTTCCTAATAATTTTACATTCTCCATGCTACCTACCACATTACACCACATGCTATATAGTAAAGTTCTCTAAGTAAGCTTCAGGCCCGTACCCCCAAAATATTTTTGTATATCCTTCCTGTGCTAATAAACTCTCATTGTTTTTACCATCATTCTACTGACCATTTTCTCAGGAAATATAATTGTATAACAAGCTCACACTGGTTAATGGTATTCCCATTCTAATAAAAAAACTTGAACCCATAAGCTACAGAAGCATCCAACAAATATTTCCTAAAACAGTCCACCACATCAATACTACTTATAATGGCTATTATCATTAATCTAATATACTCTGGTCAAAGAGCACAATGAATAACAAGAATCTTTAATCCAGCAGCATCCACCCTCATGACAATCGCCCTTGTCACAAAAGTAGGACTTTCCCCATTTCACTTCTGAGTGCCTGAAGTCACACGAGGCATCCCATGAACAGCAGACCTGATGCTATCAACATGACAAAATTGCACCCCTATCAGTTTTATACCACATGTCACCATCCATCAACCTAAATATACTATTAATCATAGTGATATTATAAATCATAGCTGGAGGCTGAGGCAGACTTCGCCATGCTCACCTGGAAAGTATTACACCCTCCTCATCAATTGCCCTTATAGGATGAATAACAGCTATTATAATGTATATTCAGAATATAACAATCCTAAACATACTAATTTATATCATAATAACACTATCTTCTTCTTATTTATGCCCAGATCATGTACTACAAGAGTATCATTATCACACACATGAGATAAAACACCTCCCATCACAATCATTTTCCTCACCATTATAGTATCATTAGGACATCGCCCACCACTATCAGGCTTTCTACCCAAATGAATAATTATCCAAGAGATAACAAAAACGACAACATCATTCTACCAACACTAATAGCCATCATAGCAGTCCTCAGCATATATTTCTACTTGCAGCTAACATACTGCACATCACTAACTATATTCCCTTCATTAAACAAAACAAACACAAAACAATTTGAACATACAAAGAAATAACCTTCCTATCATTACCAATCATAATACCCACACGGTTACTACACACAACACCCATTCTATCGGTGCTGGACTAGGAATTTAGGTTAGTTCAGACCAAGAGCTTTCAAAACCCTAAACAAGTGAAATTTACTTAATTCCTAAAAATAAGGATTGCAAGACTTTATTCTACATCAATTGAATGTAAAGCAAACACTGTATTGAAGCCAAATCTTTACGAGATTGATGAGTTTTAACCCCAGGAAATTTTAGTTAACAGGCAAATCCTCTAGTCAACTGGCTTCAGTCTACTTCTCCTTCATTTGAGAAAGAAAAAAAGAAAAAAAAAAGGGCAGGATACTCACTGGCAGAATTGAAGCTGCTTCTCTGAAGTTACAATTCAATTTGTTGATTCACCACAGGGTTTGCCAGAAAGAGGGTTCAATCTCTGTCTTTAGATTTACAGTCTAATGCTAACTCAGTCATTTTACCTCTGTTCATACACTGCTGATTATTTTCAACAAATCACAAAGATATCGGCATTTTATATTTACTGTTTGGTGCTTGAGCTGGAGTAGCAGGCAGCACCTTAATTATATTAATCCAGGCTGAGCTATGCTGACCTGGACCGCTACTTGGAGATGCCCAAATCTGTAAGGTTGTCATAACAGTCCCTGCACTTGTAATAATTTTCTTTATTGCTGTACCCGTTATGATTGCAGGCTTTGAAAACTGACTTGAGCCACTAATAACTCGGACACCTGAAGTAGCATTTCCCCCAATAAATCATATAAACTTTTGACGACTTCCCCCATCATTCTTACTCCTACTCATATCACCAATAGTAGAAGCTGGTTCTGGTACCAGTGGGACCGTGTATTCAGCTCTAGCCTGCAATCTGGCCCATGCAGGAGCCTCTGTCGACCTAACTGCTTTCTCCTTACATTTAGCATGTGTCTCCTCAATTCTTGGTATTATTACTTTTATTACTATAATCTTTAATACAAAACCAGCAGTCATATCCCAATACCAAACACCATTATTTGTTTAATCTTCCCCAACTATAGCCATATTACTATAATTACCAATCTCAGTCCAAGCAGCCAGAATTGCCATGCTGTTAAGAGATAGAAATCTAAACACTACTTTCTTTGACCCTGCAGGAGGAGACCGAATCCTATACCAACACCTCTTTTGATACTTTGCTCACCCTGAAGTCTGTATTCATGGCCTAACAGGGTTTGTTATAAACTCACATATCATTACATACTAGTTAGGACAAAAATTGCCTTTCATCTATCTGGGAATAGTATGAGTCATGTCCACTGGTTTTTTAGGAATTCTCTTGTGGGCCCATCATATGTTTACCATAGGGATAGCTGTGGACTCAGGAGCATACTCTGCATCAGCTACCGTAATTACTTCTATCCCTACAGGAGTAAAAGTATCTAGCTGATTAGCAACTCCTTATTTAATTTTTCTTTTTCTTTTCTTTTTTTTTTTTTTTTGGCTGAGTTGGGTCTTGGTTGCTGCGCATGGGCTTTCTCTGGTTGCGGTGAGCGGCAGCTACTCTTCGTTGTGGTGTGCGGCCCTTTCATTGCACTGGCTTCTCTTGTTGCACAGCACGGCCTCTAGGCGCGTGGGCTTCAGTAGTTGTGGCTTGCGGGCTCTAGAGGGCAGGCTCAGTAGTTGTGGCACACGGGCTTTTTGCTCCACGGCATGTGGAATCTTCCCAGACAAGGGCTCGAACCCGTGTCCCCTGCATTGGCAGACGAATTCTTAACCACTGCGTCACCAGGGAAGTCCCTGGTTAGCAACTGTTCACGGAGGTAATTCTATATGACCTCCCACTATATTATGAGATTTAGGCTTTAGTTTTTCTTTTTACAGTAGGTGGTTTGACAGGAATCATCTTAGCCAACTCATCCCCAGACATTGTCCTCCAGGATACATACTATGTAGTAGCACACTTCCATGACCTAATGTCCATGGGAGCAGTCTTCACTATTATAGGAGGCTTTCTACACTGATTCCCACTATTCTCAGGTTATACAGTTAACTCAGCATGAGCAAAAATTCACTTCACAAGTATATTTGTAGTAGTAAATATGACTTCCTGCCGCACTTTCGTGGCCTCTCAGGGATGTCACTACGTTAGTCTGAGTACCCTGAGACACACACAACATGAAATGTTTTGTCTTTAGGCTCATTCATCTCAGTAGCAGCAGTAATGCTAATAATCTTCATACTTTGAAAAGCATTTGTGTCTAAACAAGAAGTCTTAGCAGTGGAAATTGCTACTCCTAACCTAGAATGGTTACACGGATGTCCTCCACCATATCCTACGTTTCAAGATCCTACCTATGTAAATGTAAAATAAGGAAGGACTCAAGTCCTTTGCAACCAGTTTCAAGCCAACACCATAACAATTATGTCTTCCTCAATAAATGAGATAAAAGTAAAAAGTGATGTAGCTTTGTCAGAGTTAAATGATAGGCTAAAATCCTGTATATGACTAAGGCATATCAATTTGATCTAGGCTCTCAAGATACAACATCACCGATTATGGAAGAACTTTTACATTTTCTTCATCACACATTAATAGTGATTTTTAAAATAAGTTCTCTAGTCCTCTATATCATTTCACTAATATTGACATCTAAACTCATATGCATACAATAGATGCACAGGTAGAGAAAATGTGAACAATTTACTAGCTATTATTGTAATCTTAATTGTCCTATCATCATTGTGAATCCTTTACATGATACATGAAATCAATAACTCTTCCCAAACCGTAAAAAACTATGGGTCAGTAATGATACTGAAGCTACAAATACACAGATTACGAAGATTTAAATGTTGACTCCTCTGTAATCCCCACATCAGAGCTAAAACCAGGAGAATAATGACTAATAGAAGTCAACAACCGAGTAGTTAGGGATAGTCATTGAATATTAGTTTCCTCTGAAATTGTTGTACACTCCGGAGTTGTTCCTTCTCAGGCCTAAAAGGAGCTGCTATCCCAGAACGCCTAACTTAAAGAAACCTAGTATCAAGAGGACCAGGCCTATGTTGTGGACAAGAGAGCTCGTTTTCCTGAGTTCAAAGACAGGACAGAGGGATATGGCTGAGATATGGGGTGAATCTGAAGCCCATGGGGATGCACTCTCCAAGCTCCAGTATAGGAATGGGGCCTCTAGGGTCCCAGGCCACCCACCACGCCCTCTGGAGCAGGATCTGGGCAACATTCCCTGTCAGTGATGAGGCAGCCCTAGCACTTGTCACGCCCCGATGTCGTGTCCTATGTGGGCCCCATGCTCTTGGGACCACACCCCACAGTCTGCAGGTCCATGCTACAGGGTCCTTCATGCCTCAGGAGTAGAGACCACCCAGCAAGCAGTTCCCTCCGCAACCAGCAGGAGGAGGGGAGGAGAGCAGGGGCACCAGGGGACTCTCACTCAGACAACAACACCCCAGCGGTGCCAGCGGGGACAGTGATGATGCAGATGAGGCACAGACCAAGAGATGGGACCAGAGGACCCAAAAGGCAGCTGGTCAGGTCCTGGCTCACCTGCACCCCGGACACCTTTGTCCCGCAGACACCCCCTTCCTCATACACCCTCTCCTTAAATGCAGATTCTTCAGATGCCAACAGGCAGAGCTTCAGACTGAAAGTCAGCTCTTCCAAAATGACCCGTCAGCAAACACTGCAGGATTCCACTCCAGTGGGTGCCCTGGAGTCGACAACTCAGGGACTGAAGTGGATATCGGTGCCAGGGGCAGTGGGAGGGGATGGGGAATGAGACTTTCATGGTTGTGGAATTTTGGTTTTGCAAGATGAAAAGTTCTAGTGATGGTGGTGATGGCTCCACGAGAAAGTGAATCTATCTGACGCCTCAGAAACGTGCACTTAAAACGGTGATGATGGTAAAGGGTATGTGACGTGTGTTTTATTTCACTTAAAATAAATTCTTAAAATAATGTCTTGTTAATTGAGATTCCATTTCGACTCCCCTTCATCACAAATGTCGGAGGCCCAGACACAGTCCCCTACCTTAGGGGCCATCACAGTACCCTCACAGAGCACGTGGGAGACCATTCTTAGGGGGGGCTAGTCTGTGCTCACCTGACCTATGTCCTGGGGGACTCAGGCAGTGGTGACCCCCATAGATTAGACATATGATATGCTATAGTATTAATACGATACCACCAAGTGTTGTCACTCACCGGAACACAGAGCAGCAACCCACTCAAACATGCCTGACCTCATATGATTGTGACAAGATGAAGAGAAGAAAAGGAACCACAGGTTAATCAGGACAACACCCTTAATGCAGAGGTTGGAAATCTCAAAGGGGACAGGACACACTGCAGGCAAAGAGCGCATATGCGGTCTCCCCATCCATGTGATCCTGATCCATGCAGTTATGGTGAGACCCACACAGTCCTCGCACCCTATACCTGGGGCCACACATCCACACTCACCAGGGTGACCCACCTCCCCAGACCCCTCCACCTGGGTCACATGTCCACAGTCCCAGGGTGCCCTCACCTCCCCAGACCCTGCACCTGGGGTCACACGTCCCCTTGGTCAGGACACCATGGCTCTGCAGGGGGCTCCCCCAATGTGGAAACAAGCTGGGTCCCTGGGACCTCCTGGGATGGGAAAAAGTGGCAGGTGGGTCTCCTTTCCCCACACTTGTCCCAGAGGAGTCCTCCTCTTCTCACTTTGGTTCTGTGTGATTTTAACTGTTTTTACAGCTTTCATACTAGAGTTGAACACACGACCCTGGTGCTGGCATGCTCAGTCCTTTCTCGTCTCACTTACATGTTGAGAAAACTCACAGGACAGCAGGGCTGAAAGCCGAGGGGCAGCTCTGGACTCTGCTGAGTAGGGACGGTAGACTGGAGGGAGAGCTCAGCAGCAGCCTCAGCTGTCACCCATCGGCCTTTTGCCCGATCTGCGTGCCCTGCAATCAATTCAGCAGCTAAACCTGCTTCCCTATGCACCATGCACGTGCTGGTAAATTGGAATTATTGCCAGGTAGTCCTCCTGAGGATTCTCCATGAGCCCCAGGGAAGGTGAACCTTGCAGGGATTAAGACTAAGGCCCCGACCATAGCACTGACCCTTGGGAGGACCAGGTCACCACACTCAGAAGAGAGGCTGTTACGTAGACAAGCCCACCTCAGCTCCAGACCCCAGACATCTAAGCACTGACATTCAGATGCAGGCACGGAGCTTCCCAGTACTGAGGCCAGGCCGGGTCTCTACCCAGGTCCCCATAGTCCTAGCGTACACAGAACATGCTCAGGTCTAAATCTTCTTATTATAGACAACACATGGTCAGCTCTAAACATAATCAGTAGACAGGACATGCAGAGGTCTAAATCTACCATGTAGACACAACTTGATCATGTTTCAACTAGCTTAGGGCTGATCTCATAGGAGGTACAGATCACACACATGGGTCTCTCATCTTTGGACACCCACATCAGGAAACTGAACAAAATCTTTGTCATTAAATATTTCAACAGGCAAAACAGAAATGTTCCCAATTTCTCTGGCCACCTGATGGTCAGGATCCACGGGCGAGCCACGAACTTCTTAGAGTGCAGCCCAGTCTGCTGCCAGGACAGATAAGAAGTGGCCTGATTCCAGCCTCCCAGGCTTCCAGAAGGAGGCGGCCACACTGCAAGCCAGGTCAGGAGAGTCCTGCATGGTCCGGGCCGGGAGATCCGGTCTGTCCATTCGGCTGGCCGATTCCGGGCGGGGCGCTCAGGGCCGCTGAGAGCCCTGCACTCAGGTCCTGCTTCCCTGCAGCGTGTGCGTGTGCGTGTGCGTGTGCGTGTGTGTGTGTGTGTAGAGGGGGCGGTGGCTGACGGCTCCCATGGTTCCCAACCCGGGCACCGTGCTGTCTTCGAGGGGAGGCACGGGGAGAGGTAGGGGCACAGAAGCCGTTGGAGAGGAGAACCCACCGCGGAACTCCTTGCACACTGGCTCGCCCCACCCGGAGACCCGCCTGCCCATCGTGGGCCGCATGTCGCCCCCCAGTCCCCCACCCCCGAGGGCAGGGTGCCTGCTCTTTCAACAGCACAGGGTCTCACATGAAGGAGACCCAGTGGGGACTGTCAGCCCCCGACTCCTGATGCTGTGTTTGGGGAGAATGAACCCCCTTGACTGGGCGATGGGACCCTGTGAGGAAAGAGGTGGTGGCCCGATCCAAGTCGGGGCCTGGCTGAGATATGAGAAAACAGGAGCCAAGGGCAGGGCCTGGAGGCCAGGCCAACAGGAGGGGCACCCCCAGCCTTGGCCGGGCTCTCCAACGGTGACATTGTTGCTTTAGGGGACCTGGGACAGGTGAATGAATGTAATGGGAGTCTAAACTGGACCCTGAATGGGGCTTAAAGAAGGTGTGAAGGATGTTACTGAGACAGTGACAGTCATTGGAAGACAAACTCTGTGTCAGGATATCCTGCTCCATCCATTTAAATCCCTGAGATCTGTGACCTTTACGTGGCTACGCAGGATTGTTAGAGCAGCTGCGTGCGGATATATCTGGGGCACAATTCAGTCTGCAGCCAACTTGCAAGTGGTTCCAGCAAACACACAGGTGTGCGCACAGGCAGGCACAGCACACACACAAACATATGCACGTGCACAGCACAACTATATTCACACACTAGCATGTGAACACACATGCACCCATATGCCCATGCACACACTAATGTGTGCAAGTTCACATACCTATGCACATGCACAGCATATGTATGCAAACAGGCACATGCACACGCAGAGCACACACACAGGGAATAAAGTGAATCCGTAAAGCATTAATTCCTGAACACAAGTGAAGCTGACATGTATTTTTCCCTTTTCTTAGCCTTGATGTTTTCCACAACAACAAGTTTAAGAAAAAAGTTAATGGCAAATGACTTTTGATTCATAGGACTTTCTGAGTTTATTCCACAAATATTATGACAGTAGAAATGAATGTAGATATTACATGTGTCCACTAATGGATGAATGGAGAAGAAAAACACGGTCCATCAATCCAAGGGAATGCTATTCAGCCTAAAAAGGAAGTCAATTCTGACACAGGATGCAGCAGGGATGAACCTTGAGCGCATTATGCTCAGTGATGTAAGCTAGACACAAAAAAACAAACAGTGCTTGATCCACTCATACAAGGCCCCTAGAGCAGTCGGAAATATAGGGACATAAAGTAGGACGTTGAGGGCCAGAGGCTGAGGGAGGGACAATGGGGAGTGAGTGTTTAATGGGGACTGTTTCAATTTTGCAAGATGAAAAAGTTCTGGAGGATGATGGTGGTCAGGTTTGCACAACAGTGTGAATTACTTCTTGACCCTGAAATGTGCACTTAAAAATGGTTAAGATAGTACATTTTACGTTATGTGTACCAGACCACAATTTTTAAAACTTTTCAAAAAACAACAGGAAATAGTCCATGAATACCACAAGATGCACAACTTCACTAACAACAGAGGGATTAAAGCCATAAGCAAAATACTGTGTATACACCTACCAGAATGGCAGACATGAAAGACATAGTATCAATTATCAGCAGGATGTGGAGCAATGGAAAGCCTGGTACGCAACGGGGGGATGCAACCACTTCTGAAGCAATCGGGCCTCAGATAGCGACGTCCGTGCACAGAGACCCACAGTGCTCCTCCCAGTTGAACACAAACCCACCAGCCCTGCACCAGGACACACAGACATGGACTTGCAGCCACAGGAGCCAAACCTGAAAGAACCTGAAGGCCATCACAGACGGATGCAGAAATGAACCATGCACGCTCCTATGAAGGAATATTCCACAGCAATGGAGTACATTTTGTTTAAAGGTAGTAAAACTATAAAAATTATTTTTAAAAAAAAACTATATTTAAAAGATGAAAGAATCTATAATTCTGGCACCTAGGGATTGCCGAATGCTCCTAAAAATAGATTGCTGTGGAAATGTTTATTATAGGGAAATTGACATATTCTCTAGGAAGGACGGGGTGAATGGGCCTGCTACATTTTCTACATTGAAGACATGTACAGGTTTTGATTCTACTTCTGTTAAATCAAGTGGGGCTTCACTGGATTTCTGCTACTGCGGAGATAATCAAATTCTGGGTAGGGGTCAGGAGAAAATTAGTCATCGGTGTCCTTGTGTAATAATTACTGTTGAAAGTGTAAATGATCCATTTACCAGTAAGACTGAGAATAGAATAACTGCTACATTACTTCATATGAGATGATCGTCTGTGCTATTGTTCCTACAGCTCCAGTGAGTGAGTATTTTGAATGTGAAGTTCATCCAGATCTGAGGATGGAGTAAATGGCTAGGTGTGATATGGCTAATAGAAATAATATGCCTACATTTATACTAATTAGTGGATAAGATATGGGAAGAGGAATTCATGTTGTGAGAGCCAGGGTTAAGGCTAGCATTGGGGCAATAATATATAAATTGATGATGTTGATGGACATAGTGGTTCTTTAATAAGTAATTTGAATGCCTCAGCAATGGGTTGTAATCATCCATGGGGGCTGATGATTTTTGGCCCTTTCTGGATTTGTATATAGCCTAGGATTTTCCATTTAGTTAATATGAGGAATGCTATGGTGAATTAAATTGGGTAATTTGTGAAAGAATGTTGATTATAAACATATTCTTAGGAAGAGGACTTGAACCAGTGCAGAAAAAGTTTCAGTTTTACATAATTACCGGGCTCTGCCTGCGTAACGAACCCTGTTCTACAGTAGGGTATGTATAAATTAATTGAATGTAGATTATATCATCATTTAGTTTGAAGACATTTTGTAAAGGAAGCCGTATTGCTCTTGTCCTTTCATGCTGGAAGAAATCTGCAATAGACAGAAACCAACCAGGATGACTCCAGTCTGAACTCAGATCACGTGAGACTTTAATCGTTGAACAAACAGACAATTAATAGCAGTTATACCGTTGAAATGTCGTGATCCAGCATCAAGGTCATAAACCATATTGCCCATATGAACTCCAGAATACAATTACACTGTTATCCCTAGTAAAACTTGTTCCATTGACCAGTGTTTTAGAAGAACAGGTGATAAAGCATTTTGACTAGCTGGCCTAAATTTTAATCACTCAGAAGTGGTTTTATTCTCCAAAAAATAAATGGCGCACGGGCTCAAGACACACCGGCTTCAGTAGTTGTGGCGTGCAGACTCAGTAGTTGTGGCCCACTGGCTTAGTTGTTCCGTGGCATGTGAGATCTTCCCGGACCGGGGATCGAACCGGGTCCCCTGCATTGGCAGGCGAATTCTTAATCACTGCATCACCAGGGAAGTCCCAGATTCGCAGTCTCCCTTTTAATATACCTTAAGCCCAAAGAATCCATGGAAAATTGTTAGAGAAAATAAGACAATGAAATATTGTAAGGACTACAACAGAAGCATATAGTACACAGTTCATATAGACACATCCCAAGCAGTTACAAAGTATATTAAAAGGGAGGCTGCAATTTTAAAAGAATAAGAAAAATTATACCCACAAACTCCCAATCTTTCCTGAAACGTTGCAATCTGAAACCCTATTGTAGGAAGCAGAAGATTCCAGGAGACATTCTACAAATGAAGGACTGCAAACCCAGTGGTTGGATAAGGAATTCTGGAAGGAAGGTATCCTCACCCAAGGAGAGCAGGTTCCTATACTTCTCTGACATCACATCCCTGTACAATTCCCATTGATCTTGGTCCAGGCATTCTCACTCCTCTTGACAGAAATCTATGGCCACATCCTGGAATGTCAGCAGTCCCTGAAATTAAACGTACACATGCCATGTGGCCACGGGAAGAGCTCATAATATGACCCAAGAAGAAAACAGCAAGTTAAGAGAAGGTTTTAATTTAGAAGAGTGTCTTCAATTATCCACTAATACATACATATATATATATATATATATATATAATTTTTTTTTTACAAAGTAACTTGCTCTACCTTATTTCTAACTACAAGAAAAGAGTATGGCATGTGATCCACAAAACCAGTATAGAGACTATACTTGTCTGGAAAAGAAATGATAAAATGATGGTTTCAACACAGGCATATGCATTTTTGAGTGTTTTATTTATATCAAACTGGATAAAATGTGTGTATTTCTCATAGAGAAAAGACCTGTCGAGGTAAAAATGTACCTTTCAACTATTCATGGGTACACGAGTACACTGGGGAGATTGTAAAAGTGCAGATTGTGATTCAGTAGGTCCGGTGGGCCTGAGTTCTATATTTTTAACAAGCTCATTTTTAACTAGTGATGCCACAGTCTCTGATTCATTAACCACAACTGTGAATATCAGGGACATAATTAGAAAGGTAAAAATTCATATTTAATTTTGAACTTAAAGTGTTTTATGGATTTTACACCTTTAATAGAATAGTGAGCACAGCAGCAACAATCATTTGTGAATATTTACTATAGACTGTGTATCTTTCTAATTTTTTTGTGTAGGATTCCAGGAAAAAGGCCTGGGCTGCGGCCACAGTGGGCGTGGCCCCCAGGCCGGGCCGCCCCTCCAGGACCCCCGACGGGGCCCTGCGCTCCTGGCGGCTCCCTCCCCCGCCGCCCCGCTCCCTCCCGGAAGGCCTCGGGGCAGAGCGGTCCCACCCACTGCGCGCTGAACAGAGCCCGCGTTTCCTCAGAGCTGGAACTCCCGGCTCAGGCGGGGTCTCTTCCCTCCGCCTTCACGGAACTGCCTCGGAGCCCGAGGGGAGGGCGACCTCACTGAGGCTGCCGGCTCTGGAGGTGCCCCAGCGGCCGAAGCCATGACAGTCGCGGGGACGGCGGGCCGGGTAAGTGGGCGCCGACCCTCCGCCTTGTCCGGTGCCCGGGCGGCAGCACAAGACCAGCTTCTGAGGGGCAGGGGTTCGCTGCCACCCGCCGCTGCTGTGCAGAAAGAGCGGCCTCCAGCGTCTGGTCCCCGGGAACTTCGGTCCCTCCTCTCGCCCCTGCCCTCGTCCTGGCTCGCGAGGCCTGGTGGGCGTGAGGAGGGGGTCGGCCTGAGCGTCCTGAGGGGAAACGGGGCAAGGGAGGCAGAGGGTCCGGCTGCAGCCTCAGCGCCCCTCTTCCCGACTGCGGGGAAAGCAGCTGAAAACTCCTCCCGAGGCGCACAGGCCCCTTATTCAGCCGAGTCCCTCTGCGCTCCTTCCTCCCTGAGCTAAAGTACCGGGGGGAGGGGACAGGGCAGGGAACTGGCGCAGGTAATGGGGAACATCAAAAGGTGATTGTTAACTAAGGAAAACCAGCTCTCCCAAGGTGAGGAATGCGGCGCTTTTCTTTGCCTGGGCTCACTGAATTCCTTCCTTTGATATGCACCTCAGCTCTCTGGGGCCTGCATTCTGTATTTGCATATCCTGAGTGCCTCAGGGCCCGCCGGCTCACATTGGAGGGCTGCAAGTGCTGAAGACTGTGACATCCTTTGTTTACTGATAGGGCAAGAACTATTCCATTTCTCACAGGCTTGAGGGGCAGACAGTGGAAAAAGTCAGAGAATCTCACTCGGCCTGTACTTTGGTTTACATATAGATAATATTTATACTTAACTGTGCTAATAGAGGTTCTCAAGTCCAATCAACTTGTACTACTGCCCTCTATGTATCAATTTCATCAATATCATAAGGTAAATGCCTATAGAATTGACTTAATCCATTTAAATAGGATAATGATTTTTAAAGGAAACATAATAGAAATATAACAACAAAACCTTTACCACTAAAGGCTGGGTCTGGAACACCCTAAATAAATGTTCCATTGTTAAAATATTGAAAGATGTAGTCCATAGAAATATCAACAAAAATGACAAATAATAAGGGTAGCAGAATGTTGAAATGTTCTATCTTTATCATTAAAGTGGCAGAAAATCATTTATTAGTAGGCACTGGGGGCAGAAGATGCCTGATTTTATATCTGTGTCATATTTGTGCAGTTGTTTCAACAAGTAACTTCAAGACAAAATGGAAAAACAAGGAGGTTTGTGCCTGAGATCATGTTGATGTGACACCAGGGATGGCCACCTTGTGCCAGGTGAGTTAAGTTTACCTGGCAGGTAGACCGCAGAGCTCCTGGGAAGCAAGGGTTGGGATTTTTCTGCTGGGTGCCCCTTCGGTTCTGTGACTTGACTGACTGTGAGTCATGTTTCGGGAAAGACCTGATCACAGGAAAAGGGTGGGAATAGAGTGATTTGGGGAGCAGCTAACAACATTCATCACAGCTCACGGCCTGAATGAATTTGAAAGAAACAGGAAAACAAATGCTTCTTATGGAATCAGAGAATGTGAGGGCTGGACAATCCCAGAAAATGAGGAACACCCATCCCATTTTCCAGATGACAAAACAGAGGTCCAGCAAGGTGAAATCCCTCACCCAAGTTGCACCCGTCTCTCCTCCCCACTACGTGGTTCATGAAAGCAGGACTCTTCCTGTCTTGATCACTGCTGAACCCCAAAAAGGGCCAGGCATCTAGCAGCTGCTCCAAAAATTTGGGTTGACTATAGGAACAATGCTATTTCTTTCTTTCTCACTCTTATTCAGGATTGTGCCAAGAACTCCCCAGGTTGCCATGTAATTCGATAAATGTAAATATTAATTGAGTTTTGTTGTGATGAGGACTTAGGCTTTGAAGGTAACAGACTTGGTTCAGATCTTGGTTCTGCCACTCCATAGCTGTTTGGCTTTGGGAAAATTACTAAACCTCTCTGAGATTATTTCCTCCTTTGTAAAGTGGGGATAAATCTATCTGAGCCAGCAGAGCACCTGCATGAGAGATGTGCACTAAATATTGGTCTTTCTCACTCTCCTACGCCATCTCTCTGTTCTTCCCAGAGAAGCTGTACAGAAGGATATAGTACTTTTGTTTAAAATAGTTAACTAATTAATTAATTAATTTGTTTTTGGCTGTGTTGGGTCTTCGTTGCTATGCGCAGGCTTTCTCTAGTTGCGGCAAGCGGGGGCTACTCTTTGTTGCGGTGCGCGGGCTTCTCATTGCGGTGGCTTCTCTTGCTAGCCTTAACCCCAATGCTAGCCTTAACCCTGGCTCTCACAACATGAATTCCTATTCCCATATCTTATCCACTAATTAATATAAATGTAGGCATATTATTTCTATTAGCCATATCACACCTAGCCATTTACTCCATCCTCAGATCTGGATGAACTTCACATTCAAAATACACACTCACTGGAGCTCTAGGAACAATAGCACAGACAATCATCTCATATGAAGTAATGTAGCAGTTATTCTATTCTCAGTCTTACTGATAAATGGATCATTTACACTTTCAACAGTAATTATTACACAAGAACACCTATGACTCATTTTCTCCTGACCCCTACCCAGAATTTGATTATCTCCGCAGTAGCAGAAATCCAATGAAGCCCCACTTGATTTAACGGAAGTAGCATCAAAACCTGTATAAGTCTTCAATGTAGAAAATGTAGCAGGCCCCTTCACCCCGTCCCTCCTAGAGAATATGTCAATTTCCCTATAATAAACATTTCCACAGCAATCTATTTTTCGGAGCATTCGACAATCCCTAGGTGCCAGAATTATATACAGCCCAAGTCATCATTAAAACACATCTAACAATCTCCTTTCTATGAATTTGAGCCTCCTACCTACAATTTTGATATGATCAACGCATACATCTCTTATGAAAAGTTTTTTACGACTAACATTAACCTTATGTATATGAGAGATTTCACTACTTGTCATCATACCAGGCAACCCACCACAAATTTAAGAAATATGTCTGACAAAAGAGATTCTTTGATAGAGTAAATCATAGAGGTTTCAATGCTCTTATTCCTGGAATTGAATTCTTCCTAATAATTTTACATTCTCCATGCTACCTACCACATTACACCACATGCTATATAGTAAAGTTCTCTAAGTAAGCTTCAGGCCCGTACCCCCAAAATATTTTTGTATATCCTTCCTGTGCTAATAAACTCTCATTGTTTTTACCATCATTCTACTGACCATTTTCTCAGGAAATATAATTGTATAACAAGCTCACACTGGTTAATGGTATTCCCATTCTAATAAAAAAACTTGAACCCATAAGCTACAGAAGCATCCAACAAATATTTCCTAAAACAGTCCACCACATCAATACTACTTATAATGGCTATTATCATTAATCTAATATACTCTGGTCAAAGAGCACAATGAATAACAAGAATCTTTAATCCAGCAGCATCCACCCTCATGACAATCGCCCTTGTCACAAAAGTAGGACTTTCCCCATTTCACTTCTGAGTGCCTGAAGTCACACGAGGCATCCCATGAACAGCAGACCTGATGCTATCAACATGACAAAATTGCACCCCTATCAGTTTTATACCACATGTCACCATCCATCAACCTAAATATACTATTAATCATAGTGATATTATAAATCATAGCTGGAGGCTGAGGCAGACTTCGCCATACTCACCTGGAAAGTATTACACCCTCCTCATCAACTGCCCTTATAGGATGAATAACAGCTATTATAATGTATATTCAGAATATAACAATCCTAAACATACTAATTTATATCATAATAACACTATCTTCTTCTTATTTATGCCCAGATCATGTACTACAAGAGTATCATTATCACACACATGAGATAAAACACCTCCCATCACAATCATTTTCCTCACCATTATAGTATCATTAGGACATCGCCCACCACTATCAGGCTTTCTACCCAAATGAATAATTATCCAAGAGATAACAAAAACGACAACATCATTCTACCAACACTAATAGCCATCATAGCAGTCCTCAGCATATATTTCTACTTGCAGCTAACATACTGCACATCACTAACTATATTCCCTTCATTAAACAAAACAAACACAAAACAATTTGAACATACAAAGAAATAACCTTCCTATCATTACCAATCATAATACCCACACGGTTACTACACACAACACCCATTCTATCGGTGCTGGACTAGGAATTTAGGTTAGTTCAGACCAAGAGCTTTCAAAACCCTAAACAAGTGAAATTGACTTAATTCCTAAAAATAAGGATTGCAAGACTTTATTCTACATCAATTGAATGTAAAGCAAACACTGTATTGAAGCCAAATCTTTACGAGATTGATGAGTTTTAACCCCAGGAAATTTTAGTTAACAGGCAAATCCTCTAGTCAACTGGCTTCAGTCTACTTCTCTTTCATTTGAGAAAGAAAAAAAGAAAAAAAAAAGGGCAGGATACTCACTGGCAGAATTGAAGCTGCTTCTCTGAAGTTACAATTCAATTTGTTGATTCACCACAGGGTTTGCCAGAAAGAGGGTTCAATCTCTGTCTTTAGATTTACAGTCTAATGCTAACTCAGTCATTTTACCTCTGTTCATACACTGCTGATTATTTTCAACAAATCACAAAGATATCGGCATTTTATATTTACTGTTTGGTGCTTGAGCTGGAGTAGCAGGCAGCACCTTAATTATATTAATCCAGGCTGAGCTATCCTGACCTGGACCGCTACTTGGAGATGCCCAAATCTGTAAGGTTGTCATAACAGTCCCTGCACTTGTAATAATTTTCTTTATTGCTGTACCCGTTATGATTGCAGGCTTTGAAAACTGACTTGAGCCACTAATAACTCGGACACCTGAAGTAGCATTTCCCCCAATAAATCATATAAACTTTTGACGACTTCCCCCATCATTCTTACTCCTACTCATATCACCAATAGTAGAAGCTGGTTCTGGTACCAGTGGGACCGTGTATTCAGCTCTAGCCTGCAATCTGGCCCATGCAGGAGCCTCTGTCGACCTAACTGCTTTCTCCTTACATTTAGCAGGTGTCTCCTCAATTCTTGGTATTATTACTTTTATTACTATAATATTTAATACAAAACCAGCAGTCATATCCCAATACCAAACACCATTATTTGTTTAATCTTCCCCAACTATAGCCATATTACTATAATTACCAATCTCAGTCCAAGCAGCCAGAATTGCCATGCTGTTAAGAGATAGAAATCTAAACACTACTTTCTTTGACCCTGCAGGAGGAGACCGAATCCTATACCAACACCTCTTTTGATACTTTGCTCACCCTGAAGTCTGTATTCATGGCCTAACAGGGTTTGTTATAAACTCACATATCATTACATACTAGTTAGGACAAAAATTGCCTTTCAGCTATCTGGGAATAGTATGAGTCATGTCCACTGGTTTTTTAGGAATTCTCTTGTGGGCCCATCATATGTTTACCATAGGGATAGCTGTGGACTCAGGAGCATACTCTGCATCAGCTACCGTAATTACTTCTATCCCTACAGGAGTAAAAGTATCTAGCTGATTAGCAACTCCTTATTTAATTTTTCTTTTTCTTTTCTTTTTTTTTTTTTTTTGGCTGAGTTGGGTCTTGGTTGCTGCGCATGGGCTTTCTCTGGTTGCGGTGAGCGGCAGCTACTCTTCGTTGCGGTGTGCGGCCCTTTCATTGCACTGGCTTCTCTTGTTGCACAGCACGGCCTCTAGGCGCGTGGGCTTCAGTAGTTGTGGCTTGCGGGCTCTAGAGGGCAGGCTCAGTAGTTGTGGCACACGGGCTTTTTGCTCCACGGCATGTGGAATCTTCCCAGACAAGGGCTCGAACCCGTGTCCCCTGCATTGGCAGACGAATTCTTAACCACTGCGTCACCAGGGAAGTCCCTGGTTAGCAACTGTTCACGGAGGTAATTCTATATGACCTCCCACTATATTATGAGATTTAGGCTTTAGTTTTTCTTTTTACAGGAGGTGGTTTGACAGGAATCATCTTAGCCAACTCATCCCCAGACATTGTCCTCCAGGATACATACTATGTAGTAGCACACTTCCATGACCTAATGTCCATGGGAGCAGTCTTCACTATTATAGGAGGCTTTCTACACTGATTCCCACTATTCTCAGGTTATACAGTTAACTCAGCATGAGCAAAAATTCACTTCACAAGTATATTTGTAGTAGTAAATATGACTTCCTGCCGCACTTTCGTGGCCTCTCAGGGATGTCACTACGTTAGTCTGAGTACCCTGAGACACACACAACATGAAATGTTTTGTCTTTAGGCTCATTCATCTCAGTAGCAGCAGTAATGCTAATAATCTTCATACTTTGAAAAGCATTTGTGTCTAAACAAGAAGTCTTAGCAGTGGAAATTGCTACTCCTAACCTAGAATGGTTACACGGATGTCCTCCACCATATCCTACGTTTCAAGATCCTACCTATGTAAATGTAAAATAAGGAAGGACTCAAGTCCTTTTCAACCAGTTTCAAGCCAACACCATAACAATTATGTCTTCCTCAATAAATGAGATAAAAGTAAAAAGTGATGTAGCTTTGTCAGAGTTAAATGATAGGCTAAAATCCTGTATATGACTAAGGCATATCAATTTCATCTAGGCTCTCAAGATACAACATCACCGATTATGGAAGAACTTTTACATTTTCTTCATCACACATTAATAGTGATTTTTAAAATAAGTTCTCTAGTCCTCTATATCATTTCACTAATATTGACATCTAAACTCATATGCATACAATAGATGCACAGGTAGAGAAAATGTGAACAATTTACTAGCTATTATTGTAATCTTAATTGTCCTATCATCATTGTGAATCCTTTACATGATACATGAAATCAATAACTCTTCCCAAACCGTAAAAAACTATGGGTCAGTAATGATACTGAAGCTACAAATACACAGATTACGAAGATTTAAATGTTGACTCCTCTGTAATCCCCACATCAGAGCTAAAACCAGGAGAATAATGACTAATAGAAGTCAACAACCGAGTAGTTAAGGATAGTCATTGAATATTAGTTTCCTCTGAAATTGTTGTACACTCCGGAGTTGTTCCTTCTCAGGCCTAAAAGGAGCTGCTATCCCAGGACGCCTAACTTAAAGAAACCTAGTATCAAGAGGACCAGGCCTATGTTGTGGACAAGAGAGCTCGTTTTCCTGAGTTCAAAGACAGGACAGAGGGATATGGCTGAGATATGGGGTGAATCTGAAGCCCATGGGGATGCACTCTCCAAGCTCCAGTATAGGAATGGGGCCTCTAGGGTCCCAGGCAACCCACCACGCCCTCTGGAGCAGGATCTGGGCAACATTCCCTGTCAGTGATGAGGCAGCCCTAGCACTTGTCACGCCCCGATGTCGTGTCCTATGTGGGCCCCATGCTCTTGGGATCACACCCCACAGTCTGCAGGTCCATGCTACAGGGTCCTTCATGCCTCAGGAGTAGAGACCACCCAGCAAGCAGTTCCCTCCGCAACCAGCAGGAGGAGGGGAGGAGAGCAGGGGCACCAGGGGACTCTCACTCAGACAACAACACCCCAGCGGTGCCAGCGGGGACAGTGATGATGCAGATGAGGCACAGACCAAGAGATGGGACCAGAGGACCCAAAAGGCAGCTGGTCAGGTCCTGGCTCACCTGCACCCCGGACACCTTTGTCCCGCAGACACCCCCTTCCTCATACACCCTCTCCTTAAATGCAGATTCTTCAGATGCCAACAGGCAGAGCTTCAGACTGAAAGTCAGCTCTTCCAAAATGACCCGTCAGCAAACACTGCAGGATTCCACTCCAGTGGGTGCCCTGGAGTCGACAACTCAGGGACTGAAGTGGATATCGGTGCCAGGGGCAGTGGGAGGGAATGGGGAATGAGACTTTCATGGTTGTGGAATTTTGGTTTTGCAAGATGAAAAGTTCTAGTGATGGTGGTGATGGCTCCACGAGAAAGTGAATCTATCTGACGCCTCAGAAACGTGCACTTAAAACGGTGATGATGGTAAAGGGTATGTGACGTGTGTTTTATTTCACTTAAAATAAATTCTTAAAATAATGTCTTGTTAATTGAGATTCCATTTCGACTCCCCTTCATCACAAATGTCGGAGGCCCAGACACAGTCCCCTACCTTAGGGGCCATCACGGTACCCTCACAGAGCACGTGGGAGACCATTCTTAGGGGGGGCTAGTCTGTGCTCATCTGACCTATGTCCTGGGGGACTCAGGCAGTGGTGACCCCCATAGATTAGACATATGATATGCTATAGTATTAATACGATACCACCAAGTGTTGTCACTCACCGGAACACAGAGCAGCAACCCACTCAAACATGCCTGACCTCATATGATTGTGACAAGATGAAGAGAAGAAAAGGAACCACAGGTTAATCAGGACAACACCCTTAATGCAGAGGTTGGAAATCTCAAAGGGGACAGGACACACTGCAGGCAAAGAGCGCATATGCGGTCTCCCCATCCATGTGATCCTGATCCATGCAGTTATGGTGAGACCCACACAGTCCTCGCACCCTATACCTGGGGCCACACATCCACACTCACCAGGGTGACCCACCTCCCCAGACCCCTCCACCTGGGTCACATGTCCACAGTCCCAGGGTGCCCTCACCTCCCCAGACCCTGCACCTGGGGTCACACGTCCCCTTGGTCAGGACACCATGGCTCTGCAGGGGGCTCCCCCAATGTGGAAACAAGCTGGGTCCCTGGGACCTCCTGGGATGGGAAAAAGTGGCAGGTGGGTCTCCTTTCCCCACACTTGTCCCAGAGGAGTCCTCCTCTTCTCACTTTGGTTCTGTGTGATTTTAACTGTTTTTACAGCTTTCATACTAGAGTTGAACACACGACCCTGGTGCTGGCATGCTCAGTCCTTTCTCGTCTCACTTACATGTTGAGAAAACTCACAGGACAGCAGGGCTGAAAGCCGAGGGGCAGCTCTGGACTCTGCTGAGTAGGGACGGTAGACTGGAGGGAGAGCTCAGCAGCAGCCTCAGCTGTCACCCATCGGCCTTTTGCCCGATCTGCGTGCCCTGCAATCAATTCAGCAGCTAAACCTGCTTCCCTATGCACCATGCACGTGCTGGTAAATTGGAATTATTGCCAGGTAGTCCTCCTGAGGATTCTCCATGAGCCCCAGGGAAGGTGAACCTTGCAGGGATTAAGACTAAGGCCCCGACCATAGCACTGACCCTTGGGAGGACCAGGTCACCACACTCAGAAGAGAGGCTGTTACGTAGACAAGCCCACCTCAGCTCCAGACCCCAGACATCTAAGCACTGACATTCAGATGCAGGCACGGAGCTTCCCAGTACTGAGGCCAGGCCGGGTCTCTACCCAGGTCCCCATAGTCCTAGCGTACACAGAACATGCTCAGGTCTAAATCTTCTTATTATAGACAACACATGGTCAGCTCTAAACATAATCAGTAGACAGTACATGCAGAGGTCTAAATCTACCATGTAGACACAACTTGATCATGTTTCAACTAGCTTAGGGCTGATCTCATAGGAGGTACAGATCACACACATGGGTCTCTCATCTTTGGACACCCACATCAGGAAACTGAACAAAATCTTTGTCATTAAATATTTCAACAGGCAAAACAGAAATGTTCCCAATTTCTCTGGCCACCTGATGGTCAGGATCCACGGGCGAGCCACGAACTTCTTAGAGTGCAGCCCAGTCTGCTGCCAGGACAGATAAGAAGTGGCCTGATTCCAGCCTCCCAGGCTTCCAGAAGGAGGCGGCCACACTGCAAGCCAGGTCAGGAGAGTCCTGCATGGTCCGGGCCGGGAGATCCGGTCTGTCCATTCGGCTGGCCGATTCCGGGCGGGGCGCTCAGGGCCGCTGAGAGCCCTGCACTCAGGTCCTGCTTCCCTGCAGCGTGTGCGTGTGCGTGTGCGTGTGCGTGTGCGTGTGTGTGTGTGTGTAGAGGGGGCGGTGGCTGACGGCTCCCATGGTTCCCAACCCGGGCACCGTGCTGTCTTCGAGGGGAGGCACGGGGAGAGGTAGGGGCACAGAAGCCGTTGGAGAGGAGAACCCACCGCGGAACTCCTTGCACACTGGCTCGCCCCACCCGGAGACCCGCCTGCCCATCGTGGGCCGCATGTCGCCCCCCAGTCCCCCACCCCCGAGGGCAGGGTGCCTGCTCTTTCAACAGCACAGGGTCTCACATGAAGGAGACCCAGTGGGGACTGTCAGCCCCCGACTCCTGATGCTGTGTTTGGGGAGAATGAACCCCCTTGACTGGGCGATGGGACCCTGTGAGGAAAGAGGTGGTGGCCCGATCCAAGTCGGGGCCTGGCTGAGATATGAGAAAACAGGAGCCAAGGGCAGGGCCTGGAGGCCAGGCCAACAGGAGGGGCACCCCCAGCCTTGGCCGGGCTCTCCAACGGTGACATTGTTGCTTTAGGGGACCTGGGACAGGTGAATGAATGTAATGGGAGTCTAAACTGGACCCTGAATGGGGCTTAAAGAAGGTGTGAAGGATGTTACTGAGACAGTGACAGTCATTGGAAGACAAACTCTGTGTCAGGATATCCTGCTCCATCCATTTAAATCCCTGAGATCTGTGACCTTTACGTGGCTACGCAGGATTGTTAGAGCAGCTGCGTGCGGATATATCTGGGGCACAATTCAGTCTGCAGCCAACTTGCAAGTGGTTCCAGCAAACACACAGGTGTGCGCACAGGCAGGCACAGCACACACACAAACATATGCACGTGCACAGCACAACTATATTCACACACTAGCATGTGAACACACATGCACCCATATGCCCATGCACACACTAATGTGTGCAAGTTCACATACCTATGCACATGCACAGCATATGTATGCAAACAGGCACATGCACACGCAGAGCACACACACAGGGAATAAAGTGAATCCGTAAAGCATTAATTCCTGAACACAAGTGAAGCTGACATGTATTTTTCCCTTTTCTTAGCCTTGATGTTTTCCACAACAACAAGTTTAAGAAAAAAGTTAATGGCAAATGACTTTTGATTCATAGGACTTTCTGAGTTTATTCCACAAATATTATGACAGTAGAAATGAATGTAGATATTACATGTGTCCACTAATGGATGAATGGAGAAGAAAAACACGGTCCATCAATCCAAGGGAATGCTATTCAGCCTAAAAAGGAAGTCAATTCTGACACAGGATGCAGCAGGGATGAACCTTGAGCGCATTATGCTCAGTGATGTAAGCTAGACACAAAAAAACAAACAGTGCTTGATCCACTCATACAAGGCCCCTAGAGCAGTCGGAAATATAGGGACATAAAGTAGGACGTTGAGGGCCAGAGGCTGAGGGAGGGACAATGGGGAGTGAGTGTTTAATGGGGACTGTTTCAATTTTGCAAGATGAAAAAGTTCTGGAGGATGATGGTGGTCAGGTTTGCACAACAGTGTGAATTACTTCTTGACCCTGAAATGTGCACTTAAAAATGGTTAAGATAGTACATTTTACGTTATGTGTACCAGACCACAATTTTTAAAACTTTTCAAAAAACAACAGGAAATAGTCCATGAATACCACAAGATGCACAACTTCACTAACAACAGAGGGATTAAAGCCATAAGCAAAATACTGTGTATACACCTACCAGAATGGCAGACATGAAAGACATAGTATCAATTATCAGCAGGATGTGGAGCAATGGAAAGCCTGGTACGCAACGGGGGGATGCAACCACTTCTGAAGCAATCGGGCCTCAGATAGCGACGTCCGTGCACAGAGACCCACAGTGCTCCTCCCAGTTGAACACAAACCCACCAGCCCTGCACCAGGACACACGGACATGGACTTGCAGCCACAGGAGCCAAACCTGAAAGAACCTGAAGGCCATCACAGACGGATGCAGAAATGAACCATGCACGCTCCTATGAAGGAATATTCCACAGCAATGGAGTACATTTTGTTTAAAGGTAGTAAAACTATAAAAATTATTTTTAAAAAAAAACTATATTTAAAAGATGAAAGAATCTATAATTCTGGCACCTAGGGATTGCCGAATGCTCCTAAAAATAGATTGCTGTGGAAATGTTTATTATAGGGAAATTGACATATTCTCTAGGAAGGACGGGGTGAATGGGCCTGCTACATTTTCTACATTGAAGACATGTACAGGTTTTGATTCTACTTCTGTTAAATCAAGTGGGGCTTCACTGGATTTCTGCTACTGCGGAGATAATCAAATTCTGGGTAGGGGTCAGGAGAAAATTAGTCATCGGTGTCCTTGTGTAATAATTACTGTTGAAAGTGTAAATGATCCATTTACCAGTAAGACTGAGAATAGAATAACTGCTACATTACTTCATATGAGATGATCGTCTGTGCTATTGTTCCTACAGCTCCAGTGAGTGAGTATTTTGAATGTGAAGTTCATCCAGATCTGAGGATGGAGTAAATGGCTAGGTGTGATATGGCTAATAGAAATAATATGCCTACATTTATACTAATTAGTGGATAAGATATGGGAAGAGGAATTCATGTTGTGAGAGCCAGGGTTAAGGCTAGCATTGGGGCAATAATATATAAATTGATGATGTTGATGGACATAGTGGTTCTTTAATAAGTAATTTGAATGCCTCAGCAATGGGTTGTAATCATCCATGGGGGCTGATGATTTTTGGCCCTTTCTGGATTTGTATATAGCCTAGGATTTTCCATTTAGTTAATATGAGGAATGCTATGGTGAATTAAATTGGGTAATTTGTGAAAGAATGTTGATTATAAACATATTCTTAGGAAGAGGACTTGAACCAGTGCAGAAAAAGTTTCAGTTTTACATAATTACCGGGCTCTGCCTGCGTAACGAACCCTGTTCTACAGTAGGGTATGTATAAATTAATTGAATGTAGATTATATCATCATTTAGTTTGAAGACATTTTGTAAAGGAAGCCGTATTGCTCTTGTCCTTTCATGCTGGAAGAAATCTGCAATAGACAGAAACCAACCAGGATGACTCCAGTCTGAACTCAGATCACGTGAGACTTTAATCGTTGAACAAACAGACAATTAATAGCAGTTATACCGTTGAAATGTCGTGATCCAGCATCAAGGTCATAAACCATATTGCCCATATGAACTCCAGAATACAATTACACTGTTATCCCTAGTAAAACTTGTTCCATTGACCAGTGTTTTAGAAGAACAGGTGATAAAGCATTTTGACTAGCTGGCCTAAATTTTAATCACTCAGAAGTGGTTTTATTCTCCAAAAAATAAATGGCGCACGGGCTCAAGACACACCGGCTTCAGTAGTTGTGGCGTGCAGACTCAGTAGTTGTGGCCCACTGGCTTAGTTGTTCCGTGGCATGTGAGATCTTCCCGGACCGGGGATCGAACCGGGTCCCCTGCATTGGCAGGCGAATTCTTAATCACTGCATCACCAGGGAAGTCCCAGATTCGCAGTCTCCCTTTTAATATACCTTAAGCCCAAAGAATCCATGGAAAATTGTTAGAGAAAATAAGACAATGAAATATTGTAAGGACTACAACAGAAGCATATAGTACACAGTTCATATAGACACATCCCAAGCAGTTACAAAGTATATTAAAAGGGAGGCTGCAATTTTAAAAGAATAAGAAAAATTATACCCACAAACTCCCAATCTTTCCTGAAACGTTGCAATCTGAAACCCTATTGTAGGAAGCAGAAGATTCCAGGAGACATTCTACAAATGAAGGACTGCAAACCCAGTGGTTGGATAAGGAATTCTGGAAGGAAGGTATCCTCACCCAAGGAGAGCAGGTTCCTATACTTCTCTGACATCACATCCCTGTACAATTCCCATTGATCTTGGTCCAGGCATTCTCACTCCTCTTGACAGAAATCTATGGCCACATCCTGGAATGTCAGCAGTCCCTGAAATTAAACGTACACATGCCATGTGGCCACGGGAAGAGCTCATAATATGACCCAAGAAGAAAACAGCAAGTTAAGAGAAGGTTTTAATTTAGAAGAGTGTCTTCAATTATCCACTAATACATACATATATATATATATATATATATATAATTTTTTTTTTACAAAGTAACTTGCTCTACCTTATTTCTAACTACAAGAAAAGAGTATGGCATGTGATCCACAAAACCAGTATAGAGACTATACTTGTCTGGAAAAGAAATGATAAAATGATGGTTTCAACACAGGCATATGCATTTTTGAGTGTTTTATTTATATCAAACTGGATAAAATGTGTGTATTTCTCATAGAGAAAAGACCTGTCGAGGTAAAAATGTACCTTTCAACTATTCATGGGTACACGAGTACACTGGGGAGATTGTAAAAGTGCAGATTGTGATTCAGTAGGTCCGGTGGGCCTGAGTTCTATATTTTTAACAAGCTCATTTTTAACTAGTGATGCCACAGTCTCTGATTCATTAACCACAACTGTGAATATCAGGGACATAATTAGAAAGGTAAAAATTCATATTTAATTTTGAACTTAAAGTGTTTTATGGATTTTACACCTTTAATAGAATAGTGAGCACAGCAGCAACAATCATTTGTGAATATTTACTATAGACTGTGTATCTTTCTAATTTTTTTGTGTAGGATTCCAGGAAAAAGGCCTGGGCTGCGGCCACAGTGGGCGTGGCCCCCAGGCCGGGCCGCCCCTCCAGGACCCCCGACGGGGCCCTGCGCTCCTGGCGGCTCCCTCCCCCGCCGCCCCGCTCCCTCCCGGAAGGCCTCGGGGCAGAGCGGTCCCACCCACTGCGCGCTGAACAGAGCCCGCGTTTCCTCAGAGCTGGAACTCCCGGCTCAGGCGGGGTCTCTTCCCTCCGCCTTCACGGAACTGCCTCGGAGCCCGAGGGGAGGGCGACCTCACTGAGGCTGCCGGCTCTGGAGGTGCCCCAGCGGCCGAAGCCATGACAGTCGCGGGGACGGCGGGCCGGGTAAGTGGGCGCCGACCCTCCGCCTTGTCCGGTGCCCGGGCGGCAGCACAAGACCAGCTTCTGAGGGGCAGGGGTTCGCTGCCACCCGCCGCTGCTGTGCAGAAAGAGCGGCCTCCAGCGTCTGGTCCCCGGGAACTTCGGTCCCTCCTCTCGCCCCTGCCCTCGTCCTGGCTCGCGAGGCCTGGTGGGCGTGAGGAGGGGGTCGGCCTGAGCGTCCTGAGGGGAAACGGGGCAAGGGAGGCAGAGGGTCCGGCTGCAGCCTCAGCGCCCCTCTTCCCGACTGCGGGGAAAGCAGCTGAAAACTCCCCCCGAGGCGCACAGGCCCCTTATTCAGCCGAGTCCCTCTGCGCTCCTTCCTCCCTGAGCTAAAGTACCGGGGGGAGGGGACAGGGCAGGGAACTGGCGCAGGTAATGGGGAACATCAAAAGGTGATTGTTAACTAAGGAAAACCAGCTCTCCCAAGGTGAGGAATGCGGCGCTTTTCTTTGCCTGGGCTCACTGAATTCCTTCCTTTGATATGCACCTCAGCTCTCTGGGGCCTGCATTCTGTATTTGCATATCCTGAGTGCCTCAGGGCCCGCCGGCTCACATTGGAGGGCTGCAAGTGCTGAAGACTGTGACATCCTTTGTTTACTGATAGGGCAAGAACTATTCCATTTCTCACAGGCTTGAGGGGCAGACAGTGGAAAAAGTCAGAGAATCTCACTCGGCCTGTACTTTGGTTTACATATAGATAATATTTATACTTAACTGTGCTAATAGAGGTTCTCAAGTCCAATCAACTTGTACTACTGCCCTCTATGTATCAATTTCATCAATATCATAAGGTAAATGCCTATAGAATTGACTTAATCCATTTAAATAGGATAATGATTTTTAAAGGAAACATAATAGAAATATAACAACAAAACCTTTACCACTAAAGGCTGGGTCTGGAACACCCTAAATAAATGTTCCATTGTTAAAATATTGAAAGATGTAGTCAATAGAAATATCAACAAAAATGACAAATAATAAGGGTAGCAGAATGTTGAAATGTTCTATCTTTATCATTAAAGTGGCAGAAAATCATTTATTAGTAGGCACTGGGGGCAGAAGATGCCTGATTTTATATCTGTGTCATATTTGTGCAGTTGTTTCAAAAAGTAACTTCAAGACAAAATGGAAAAACAAGGAGGTTTGTGCCTGAGATCATGTTGATGTGACACCAGGGATGGCCACCTTGTGCCAGGTGAGTTAAGTTTACCTGGCAGGTAGACCGCAGAGCTCCTGGGAAGCAAGGGTTGGGATTTTTCTGCTGGGTGCCCCTTCGGTTCTGTGACTTGACTGACTGTGAGTCATGTTTCGGGAAAGACCTGATCACAGGAAAAGGGTGGGAATAGAGTGATTTGGGGAGCAGCTAACAACATTCATCACAGCTCACGGCCTGAATGAATTTGAAAGAAACAGGAAAACAAATGCTTCTTATGGAATCAGAGAATGTGAGGGCTGGACAATCCCAGAAAATGAGGAACACCCATCCCATTTTCCAGATGACAAAACAGAGGTCCAGCAAGGTGAAATCCCTCACCCAAGTTGCACCCGTCTCTCCTCCCCACTACGTGGTTCATGAAAGCAGGACTCTTCCTGTCTTGATCACTGCTGAACCCCAAAAAGGGCCAGGCATCTAGCAGCTGCTCCAAAAATTTGGGTTGACTATAGGAACAATGCTATTTCTTTCTTTCTCACTCTTATTCAGGATTGTGCCAAGAACTCCCCAGGTTGCCATGTAATTCGATAAATGTAAATATTAATTGAGTTTTGTTGTGATGAGGACTTAGGCTTTGAAGGTAACAGACTTGGTTCAGATCTTGGTTCTGCCACTCCATAGCTGTTTGGCTTTGGGAAAATTACTAAACCTCTCTGAGATTATTTCCTCCTTTGTAAAGTGGGGATAAATCTATCTGAGCCAGCAGAGCACCTGCATGAGAGATGTGCACTAAATATTGGTCTTTCTCACTCTCCTACGCCATCTCTCTGTTCTTCCCATAGAAGCTGTACAGAAGGATATAGTACTTTTGTTTAAAATAGTTAACTAATTAATTAATTAATTTGTTTTTGGCTGTGTTGGGTCTTCGTTGCTATGCGCAGGCTTTCTCTAGTTGCGGCAAGCGGGGGCTACTCTTTGTTGCGGTGCGCGGGCTTCTCATTGCGGTGGCTTCTCTTGCTAGCCTTAACCCCAATGCTAGCCTTAACCCTGGCTCTCACAACATGAATTCCTATTCCCATATCTTATCCACTAATTAATATAAATGTAGGCATATTATTTCTATTAGCCATATCACACCTAGCCATTTACTCCATCCTCAGATCTGGATGAACTTCACATTCAAAATACACACTCACTGGAGCTCTAGGAACAATAGCACAGACAATCATCTCATATGAAGTAATGTAGCAGTTATTCTATTCTCAGTCTTACTGATAAATGGATCATTTACACTTTCAACAGTAATTATTACACAAGAACACCTATGACTCATTTTCTCCTGACCCCTACCCAGAATTTGATTATCTCCGCAGTAGCAGAAATCCAATGAAGCCCCACTTGATTTAACGGAAGTAGCATCAAAACCTGTATAAGTCTTCAATGTAGAAAATGTAGCAGGCCCCTTCACCCCGTCCCTCCTAGAGAATATGTCAATTTCCCTATAATAAACATTTCCACAGCAATCTATTTTTCGGAGCATTCGACAATCCCTAGGTCCCAGAATTATATACAGTCCAAGTCATCATTAAAACACATCTAACAATCTCCTTTCTATGAATTTGAGCCTCCTACCTACAATTTTGATATGATCAACGCATACATCTCTTATGAAAAGTTTTTTACGACTAACATTAACCTTATGTATATGAGAGATTTCACTACTTGTCATCATACCAGGCAACCCACCACAAATTTAAGAAATATGTCTGACAAAAGAGATTCTTTGATAGAGTAAATCATAGAGGTTTCAATGCTCTTATTCCTGGAATTGAATTCTTCCTAATAATTTTACATTCTCCATGCTACCTACCACATTACACCACATGCTATATAGTAAAGTTCTCTAAGTAAGCTTCAGGCCCGTACCCCCAAAATATTTTTGTATATCCTTCCTGTGCTAATAAACTCTCATTGTTTTTACCATCATTCTACTGACCATTTTCTCAGGAAATATAATTGTATAACAAGCTCACACTGGTTAATGGTATTCCCATTCTAATAAAAAAACTTGAACCCATAAGCTACAGAAGCATCCAACAAATATTTCCTAAAACAGTCCACCACATCAATACTACTTATAATGGCTATTATCATTAATCTAATATACTCTGGTCAAAGAGCACAATGAATAACAAGAATCTTTAATCCAGCAGCATCCACCCTCATGACAATCGCCCTTGTCACAAAAGTAGGACTTTCCCCATTTCACTTCTGAGTGCCTGAAGTCACACGAGGCATCCCATGAACAGCAGACCTGATGCTATCAACATGACAAAATTGCACCCCTATCAGTTTTATACCACATGTCACCATCCATCAACCTAAATATACTATTAATCATAGTGATATTATAAATCATAGCTGGAGGCTGAGGCAGACTTCGCCATGCTCACCTGGAAAGTATTACACCCTCCT
>NW_028125105.1:0-137876 GCF_965194825.1 Balaenoptera physalus
GACTTCTTTGTAGCGCTGATTTGCCTTTCCAGGTTGCTTGGTTGGCCAAAAAGGGCGGATGCGTTTTTTCGTGAACATATTCAGGAAAAAACGCGTACGCCCTTTTTGGCCAAGGGCATCATTGTCGAGGTTTTCCCGCTTTTCCTGTTCTTTAAAGGCGATTCGAATCTCCCTCCTGAGATCTGTTTCCTGCAATTCTGCCTTGCTTTCAAATCCTCTTCGTTGCCTTCCCTCAATATATTTGTGGACGAGAGTTATCATTTATAAGTCTGCAGGTTTGTGAATTGCAGTGCCCCTGAGCTCCATTTTTCAACTTGCTTTCTTGGGAGCTGGCCGCAAAAGCGCAGGATTGCTTCAGGCCCTATTCTGGTCCCGGGCGGCAGGCTGAGCCTGTGGTTAATTCTTCTTCCTGATGGGAAAATAGAGTGACCTGTGCCTGTCCCATCACCTACAGCTAGTCTCTCATTGGTTCCCCTTCTTCCCGTTCATCCTCAGGACAAATTGCAACCTGTACGGAACAGGAGGTTAAAGGTGCTGATTCTCCAAGGAGGGAGATGGCTAGTAAAGCGGCTGGAATGGCGAACCCTAGCACAAGGAGATGAGAAATGAGGTGCGTTTTGGAAACCTTGCCCGATCACACGGTGTACCATCTTCTGGGTTTCTCATGCATGTTTTCGATGTAGGAAGATGCCCTTGAACCTGGAGATTTGGGACCCATGGGATGGGCACCACGCAGTATTACTTTAAAGGGTCTGCGTTTCCTCACCCAACCTCACCAAACCTCTCAGCCCCAAGAGTGTCCACCCTTATGTCTCAATCAACTGTGGGTCTAGATATGGTCAATCCAGGTGGCATCACAGCCCCTGAACGAATTTTGTAAGAATTTCTCTCTCTTTCACTGTCTTTGTTTCACGGGTTTTTAAAAGTAATTGATTTTTATAATGGGGTGTAGCTGCTTTTCACTGCTGTGTTTATGCCGCTTTACACCCACTTGACTCACTTACAGAGAGATATCAATACATAGGTTTTAAGATTCTTACTAGTCAGATATATTCTTGGGCGGTGAATAGGGGGTGTTGAGTCCAATTCACTGAGCAAGGAGTAGGTCTTGTCTATTACCTATTGGGTTTATGGAACGGTATCTGAGCTAATTTGAAACCCTTGTTTTATGCATCACCCCACATCACCTTTCCTGTTAAGCAGCCATAGTGTGTTTTCTAAACGTGTGACTCTGTTCTGTTTTGTAATTCAGTTCAAGGGTAGCGGTTTTTACATTCCCTCGATAAGTGATATCTTATGATAAGTGTCTTTTTCTGTGTGACTTATTTCACTTAGAATCGTCATACCTAAACCCACTCATCATGCTGCTACTAGCCTTATGACGTTGATTTCATGGCTGAGTGATATTCCATTGTACATAAGGACCACAACTTCTTTATCCATTTTTCTCTTTCCTGGGATATTTAAGGTGTAACGAAGTGGAGGTTCTTGTCAACAGAGCAGCCCTAAACTTTGGGGTGCCTGTGTCTTGCTGATTTTTAGTTTTCCCAATTTATACGCCCATGAGTGGAAGTGCCCTATGCTCTCTAAGCTGAGTTATTTAGATGTTTCAGGACACACCGTACACTTCTCCAGAGTGGCTCTTGGCAATTTACATCCCGCCCATCAGCGTAGCCAGGTTCCCGTTTCTCCATGGCCTGTCCTGCATTTCTGGTTTTGACACTTTATTCAGCATGGCCCTTTTGACCGATGGGAAGCGAGACTTCTTTGTAGCGCTGATTTGCCTTTCCAGGTTGCTTGGTTGGCCAAAAAGCGCGGATGCGTTTTTTCGTGAACATATTCAGGAAAAAACGCGTACGCCCTTTTTGGCCAAGGGCATCATTGTCGAGGTTTTGCCGCTTTTCCTGTTCTTTAAAGGCGATTCGAATCTCCCTCCTGAGATCTGTTTCCTGCAATTCTGCCTTGCTTTCCAATCCTCTTCGTTGCCTTCCCTCAATATATTTGTGGACGAGAGTTATCATTTATAAGTCTGCAGGTTTGTGAATTGCAGTGCCCCTGAGCTCCATTTTTCAACTCGCTTTCTTGGGAGCTGGCCGCAAAAGCGCAGGATTGCTTCAGGCCCTATTCTGGTCCCGGGCGGCAGGCTGAGCCTGTGGTTAATTCTTCTTCCTGATGGGAAAATAGAGTGACCTGTGCCTGTCCCAACACCTAGAGCTAGTCTC
Source organism: Balaenoptera physalus (assembly GCF_965194825.1). Lineage (NCBI taxonomy): Eukaryota > Metazoa > Chordata > Mammalia > Artiodactyla > Balaenopteridae > Balaenoptera > Balaenoptera physalus. The sequence goes on from NW_028125105.1 coordinate 2,223, forward strand.
TCATTGGTTCCCCTTCTTCCTGTTCATCCTCAGGACAAATTGCAACCTGTACGGAACAGGAGGTTAAAGGTGCTGATTCTCCAAGGAGGCAGGTTGCTAGTGAAGCGGCTGGAATGGCGAACCCGAGCACAAGGAGATGAGAAATGAGGTGCGTTTTAGAAACCTTTCCCGATCACACGGTGTACCGTCTTCTGGGTTTCTCATGCATGTTTTCGATGTAGGAAGATGCCCTTGAACCTGGAGATTTGGGACCCATGGGATGGGTACCACGCAGTATTACTTTAAAGGGTCTGCGTTTCCTCACCCAACCTCACCAAACCTCTCAGCCCCATGAGTGTCCACCCTTATGTCTCAATCAGCTGTGGGTCTAGATATCGTCAATCCAGGTGGCATCACAGCCCCTGAACGAATTTGGTAAGAATTTCTCTCTCTTTCACTGTCTTTGTTTCACGGGTTTTTAAAAGTAATTGATTTTTATAATGGGGTTAGGCTGCTTTTCAGTGCTGTGTTTCTGCCGCTTTACACCCACTTGACTCACTTACAGAGAGATATCAATACATAGGTTTTAAGATTCTTACTAGTCAGATATATTCTTGGGCGGTGAATAGGGGGTGTTGAGTCCAATTCACTGAGCAAGGAGTAGGTCTTGTCTATTACCTATTGAGTTTATGGAACGGTATCTGAGCTAATTTGAAAACCTTGTTTTATGCATCACCCCACCTCACCTTTACCGTTAAGCAGCCATAGTGTTTTTTCTAAACGTGTGTCTCTGTTCTGTTTTGTAATTCAGTTCAAGGGTAGCGGTTTTTACATTCCCTCTATAAGTGATATCTTATGATAAGTGTCATTTTCTGTGTGACTTATTTCATTTGGAATCGTCCTACCTAAATCCCCTCATCTTGCTGCTACTAGCATTATGACGTTGATTTCATGGCTGAGTGATATTCTATTGTACATAATGACCACAACTTCTTTATCCATTTTTGTCTTTCCTGGGATATTTAAGGTGTAACGAAGTGGAGGTTCTTGTCAACAGAGCAGCCCTAAACTTTGGGGAGCCTGTGTCTTGCTGATTTTTAGTTTTCCCAATTTATAAGCCCATGAGTGGAAGTGCCCTATGCTCTCTAAGCTGAGTTTTTTAGATGTTTCAGGACACACCGTACACTTCTCCAGAGTGGCTGTTGGCAATTTACATCCCGCCCATCAGCGTGGCCAGGCTCCCATTTCTCCATGGCCTGTCCTGCATTTCTGGTTTTGACACTTTATTCAGCATGGCCCTTTTGACCGATGGGAAGCGAGTCTTCTTTGTAGCGCTGATTTGCCTTTCCAGGTTGCTTGGTTGGCCAAAAAGGGCGTATGCGTTTTTTCCTGAATATATTCAGGAAAAAACGCATACGCCCTTTTTGGCCAAGGGCGTCATTGTCGAGGTTTTGCCCCTTTTCCTGTGCTTTAAAGGCGATTCGAATCTCCCTCCTGAAATGTGTTTCCTGCAATTCTGCCTTGCTTTCAAATCCTCTTCTTTGCCTTCCCTCAATATATTTGTGGACGAGAGTTATCATTTATAAGTCTGCAGGTTTGTGAATTGCAGTGCCCCTGAGCTCCATTTTTCAACTCGCTTTCTTGGGAGCTGGCCTCAAAAGCGCAGGATTGCTTCAGGCCCTATTTTGGTTCCGGCCGGCAGGCTGAGCCTGTGGTTAATTCTTCTTCCTGATGAGAAAATAGAGTGACCTGTGCCTGTCCCTACACCTAGAGCTAGTCTCTCATTGGTTCCCCCTCTTCCTGTTCATCCTCAGGACAAATTGCAACCTGTACGGAACAGGAGGTTAAAGGTGCTGATTCTCCAAGGAGGCAGGTTGCTAGTGAAGCGGCTGGAATGGCGAACCCGAGCACAAGGAGATGAGAAATGAGGTGCGTTTTAGAAACCTTTCCCGATCACACGGTGTACCGTCTTCTGGGTTTCTCATGCATGTTTTCGATGTAGGAAGATGCCCTTGAACCTGGAGATTTGGGACCCATGGGATGGGTACCACGCAGTATTACTTTAAAGGGTCTGCGTTTCCTCACCCAACCTCACCAAACCTCTCAGCCCCATGAGTGTCCACCCTTATGTCTCAATCAGCTGTGGGTCTAGATATGGTCAATCCAGGTGGCATCACAGCCCCTGAACGAATTTTGTAAGAATTTCTCTCTCTTTCACTGTCTTTGTTTCACGGGTTTTTAAAAGTAATTGATTTTTATAATGGGGTTTAGCTGCTTTTCACTGCTGTGTTTCTGCCGCTTTACACCCACTTGACTCACTTACAGAGAGATATCAATACATAGGTTTTAAGATTCTTACTATTCAGATATATTCTTGGGCGGTGAATAGGGGGTGTTGAGTCCAATTCACTGAGCAAGGAGTAGGTCTTGTCTATTACCTATTGAGTTTATGGAACGGTATCTGAGCTAATTTGAAACCCTTGTTTTATGTATCACCCCACCACACCTTTACCGTTAAGCAGCCATAGTGTTTTTTCTAAACGTGTGTCTCTGTTCTGTTTTGTAATTCAGTTCAAGGGTAGCGGTTTTTACATTCCCTCTATAAGTGATATCTTATGATAAGTGTCATTTTCTGTGTGACTTATTTCATTTGGAATCGTCCTACCTAAAATCACTCATCTTGCTGCTACTAGCATTATGACGTTGATTTCATGGCTGAGTGATATTCTATTGTACATAAGGACCACAACTTCTTTATCCATTTTTGTCTTTCCTGGGATATTTAAGGTGTAATGAAGTGGAGGTTCTTGTCAACAGAGCAGCCCTAAACTTTGGGGAGCCTGTGTCTTGCTGATTTTTAGTTTTCCCAATTTATACGCCCATGAGTGGAAGTGCCCTATGCTCTCTAAGCTGAGTTTTTTAGATGTTTCAGGACACACCGTACACTTCTCCAGAGTGGCTGTTGGCAATTTACATCCCGCCCATCAGCGTAGCCAGGCTCCCGTTTCTCCATGGCCTGTCCTGCATTTCTGGTTTTGACACTTTATTCAGCATGGCCCTTTTGACCGATGGGAAGCGAGTCTTCTTTGTAGCGCTGATTTGCCTTTCCAGGTTGCTTGGTTGGCCAAAAAGCGCGTATGCGTTTTTTCCTGAATATATTCAGGAAAAAACGCATACGCCCTTTTTGGCCAAGGGCGTCATTGTCGAGGTTTTGCCCCTTTTCCTGTGCTTTAAAGGCGATTCGAATCTCCCTCCTGAAATGTGTTTCCTGCAATTCTGCCTTGCTTTCAAATCCTCTTCGTTGCCTTCCCTCAATATATTTGTGGACGAGAGTTATCATTTATAAGTCTGCAGGTTTGTGAATTGCAGTGCCCCTGAGCTCCATTTTTCAACTCGCTTTCTTGGGAGCTGGCCTCAAAAGCGCAGGATTGCTTCAGGCCCTATTTTGGTTCCGGCCGGCAGGCTGAGCCTGTGGTTAATTCTTCTTCCTGATGAGAAAATAGAGTGACCTGTGCCTGTCCCTACACCTAGAGCTAGTCTCTCATTGGTTCCCCCTCTTCCTGTTCATCCTCAGGACAAATTGCAACCTGTACGGAACAGGAGGTTAAAGGTGCTGATTCTCCAAGGAGGCAGGTTGCTAGTGAAGCGGCTGGAATGGCGAACCCGAGCACAAGGAGATGAGAAATGAGGTGCGTTTTAGAAACCTTTCCCGATCACACGGTGTACCGTCTTCTGGGTTTCTCATGCATGTTTTCGATGTAGGAAGATGCCCTTGAACCTGGAGATTTGGGACCCATGGGATGGGTACCACGCAGTATTACTTTAAAGGGTCTGCGTTTCCTCACCCAACCTCACCAAACCTCTCAGCCCCATGAGTGTCCACCCTTATGTCTCAATCAGCTGTGGGTCTAGATATGGTCAATCCAGGTGGCATCACAGCCCCTGAACGAATTTTGTAAGAATTTCTCTCTCTTTCACTGTCTTTGTTTCACGGGTTTTTAAAAGTAATTGATTTTTATAATGGGGTTTAGCTGCTTTTCACTGCTGTGTTTCTGCCGCTTTACACCCACTTGACTCACTTACAGAGAGATATCAATACATAGGTTTTAAGTTTCTTACTAGTCAGATATATTCTTGGGCGGTGAATAGGGGGTGTTGAGTCCAATTCACTGAGCAAGGAGTAGGTCTTGTCTATTACCTATTGAGTTTATGGAACGGTATCTGAGCTAATTTGAAACCCTTGTTTTATGCATCACCCCACCACACCTTTACCGTTAAGCAGCCATAGTGTTTTTTCTAAACGTGTGTCTCTGTTCTGTTTTGTAATTCAGTTCAAGGGTAGCGGTTTTTACATTCCCTCGATAAGTGATATCTTATGATAAGTGTCCTTTTCTGTGTGACTTATTTCACTTAGAATCGTCGTACCTAAATCCACTCATCATGCTGCTACTAGCCTTATGACGTTGATTTCATGGCTGAGTGATATTCCATTGTACATAAGGACCACAACTTCTTTATCCATTTTTCTCTTTCCTGGGATATTTAAGGTGTAACGAAGTGGAGGTTCTTGTCAACAGAGCAACCCTAAACTTTGGGGTGCCTGTGTCTTGCTGATTTTTAGTTTTCCCAATTTATACGCCCATGAGTGGAAGTGCCCTATGCTCTCTAAGCTGAGTTTTTTAGATGTTTCAGGACACACCGTACACTTCTCCAGAGTGGCTGTTGGCAATTTACATCCCGCCCATCAGCGTAGCCAGGCTCCCGTTTCTCCATGGCCTATCCTGCATTTCTGGTTTTGACACTTTATTCAGCATGGCCCTTTTGACCGATGGGAAACGAGACTTCTTTGTAGCGCTGATTTGCCTTTCCAGGTTGCTTGGTTGGCCAAAAAGGGCGGACGCGTTTTTTCGTGAACATATTCAGGAAAAAACGCGTACGCCCTTTTTGGCCAAGGGCATCATTGTCGAGGTTTTGCCCCTTTTCCTGTGCTTTAAAGGCGATTCGAATCTCCCTCCTGAAATGTGTTTCCTGCAATTCTGCCTTGCTTTCAAATCCTCTTCGTTGCCTTCCCTCAATATATTTGTGGACGAGAGTTATCATTTATAAGTCTGCAGGTTTGTGAATTGCAGTGCCCCTGAGCTCCATTTTTCAACTCGCTTTCTTGGGAGCTGGCCTCAAAAGCGCAGTATTGCTTCAGGCCCTATTTTGGTTCCGGCCGGCAGGCTGAGCCTGTGGTTAATTCTTCTTCCTGATGAGAAAATAGAGTGACCTGTGCCTGTCCCTACACCTAGAGCTAGTCTCTCATTGGTTCCCCCTCTTCCTGTTCATCCTCAGGACAAATTGCAACCTGTACGGAACAGGAGGTTAAAGGTGCTGATTCTCCAAGGAGGCAGGTTGCTAGTGAAGCGGCTGGAATGGCGAACCCGAGCACAAGGAGATGAGAAATGAGGTGCGTTTTAGAAACCTTTCCCGATCACACGGTGTACCGTCTTCTGGGTTTCTCATGCATGTTTTCGATGTAGGAAGATGCCCTTGAACCTGGAGATTTGGGACCCATGGGATGGGTACCACGCAGTATTACTTTAAAGGGTCTGCGTTTCCTCACCCAACCTCACCAAACCTCTCAGCCCCATGAGTGTCCACCCTTATGTCTCAATCAGCTGTGGGTCTAGATATGGTCAATCCAGGTGGCATCACAGCCCCTGAACGAATTTTGTAAGAATTTCTCTCTCTTTCACTGTCTTTGTTTCACGGGTTTTTAAAAGTAATTGATTTTTATAATGGGGTTTAGCTGCTTTTCACTGCTGTGTTTCTGCCGCTTTACACCCACTTGACTCACTTACAGAGAGATATCAATACATAGGTTTTAAAATTCTTACTAGTCAGATATATTCTTGGGCGGTGAATAGGGGGTGTTGAGTCCAATTCACTGAGCAAGGAGTAGGTCTTGTCTATTACCTATTGAGTTTATGGAACGGTATCTGAGCTAATTTGAAACCCTTGTTTTATGCATCACCCCACCACACCTTTACCGTTAAGCAGCCATAGTGTTTTTTCTAAACGTGTGTCTCTGTTCTGTTTTGTAATTCAGTTCAAGGGTAGCGGTTTTTACATTCCCTCTATAAGTGATATCTTATGATAAGTGTCATTTTCTGTGTGACTTATTTCATTTGGAATCGTCCTACCTAAAATCACTCATCTTGCTGCTACTAGCATTATGACGTTGATTTCATGGCTGAGTGATATTCTATTGTACATAAGGACCACAACTTCTTTATCCATTTTTGTCTTTCCTGGGATATTTAAGGTGTAATGAAGTGGAGGTTCTTGTCAACAGAGCAGCCCTAAACTTTGGGGAGCCTGTGTCTTGCTGATTTTTAGTTTTCCCAATTTATACGCCCATGAGTGGAAGTGCCCTATGCTCTCTAAGCTGAGTTTTTTAGATGTTTCAGGACACACCGTACACTTCTCCAGAGTGGCTGTTGGCAATTTACATCCCGCCCATCAGCGTAGCCAGGCTCCCGTTTCTCCATGGCCTGTCCTGCATTTCTGGTTTTGACACTTTATTCAGCATGGCCCTTTTGACCGATGGGAAGCGAGTCTTCTTTGTAGCGCTGATTTGCCTTTCCAGGTTGCTTGGTTGGCCAAAAAGGGCGTATGCGTTTTTTCCTGAATATATTCAGGAAAAAACGCATACGCCCTTTTTGGCCAAGGGCGTCATTGTCGAGGTTTTGCCCCTTTTCCTGTGCTTTAAAGGCGATTCGAATCTCCCTCCTGAAATGTGTTTCCTGCAATTCTGCCTTGCTTTCAAATCCTCTTCGTTGCCTTCCCTCAATATATTTGTGGACGAGAGTTATCATTTATAAGTCTGCAGGTTTGTGAATTGCAGTGCCCCTGAGCTCCATTTTTCAACTCGCTTTCTTGGGAGCTGGCCTCAAAAGCGCAGGATTGCTTCAGGCCCTATTTTGGTTCCGGCCGGCAGGCTGAGCCTGTGGTTAATTCTTCTTCCTGATGAGAAAATAGAGTGACCTGTGCCTGTCCCTACACCTAGAGCTAGTCTCTCATTGGTTCCCCCTCTTCCTGTTCATCCTCAGGACAAATTGCAACCTGTACGGAACAGGAGGTTAAAGGTGCTGATTCTCCAAGGAGGCAGGTTGCTAGTGAAGCGGCTGGAATGGCGAACCCGAGCACAAGGAGATGAGAAATGAGGTGCGTTTTAGAAACCTTTCCCGATCACACGGTGTACCGTCTTCTGGGTTTCTGATGCATGTTTTCGATGTAGGAAGATGCCCTTGAACCTGGAGATTTGGGACCCATGGGATGGGTACCACGCAGTATTACTTTAAAGGGTCTGCGTTTCCTCACCCAACCTCACCAAACCTCTCAGCCCCATGAGTGTCCACCCTTATGTCTCAATCAGCTGTGGGTCTAGATATGGTCAATCCAGGTGGCATCACAGCCCCTGAACGAATTTTGTAAGAATTTCTCTCTCTTTCACTGTCTTTGTTTCACGGGTTTTTAAAAGTAATTGATTTTTATAATGGGGTTTAGCTGCTTTTCACTGCTGTGTTTCTGCCGCTTTACACCCACTTGACTCACTTACAGAGAGATATCAATACATAGGTTTTAAGATTCTTACTAGTCAGATATATTCTTGGGCGGTGAATAGGGGGTGTTGAGTCCAATTCACTGAGCAAGGAGTAGGTCTTGTCTATTACCTATTGAGTTTATGGAACGGTATCTGAGCTAATTTGAAACCCTTGTTTTATGCATCACCCCACCACACCTTTACCGTTAAGCAGCCATAGTGTTTTTTCTAAACGTGTGTCTCTGTTCTGTTTTGTAATTCAGTTCAAGGGTAGCGGTTTTTACATTCCCTCTATAAGTGATATCTTATGATAAGTGTCATTTTCTGTGTGACTTATTTCATTTGGAATCGTCCTACCTAAATCCACTCATCTTGCTGCTACTAGCATTATGACGTTGATTTCATGGCTGAGTGATATTCTATTGTACATAAGGACCACAACTTCTTTATCCATTTTTGTCTTTCCTGGGAAATTTATGGTGTAATGAAGTGGAGGTTCTTGTCAACAGAGCAGCCCTAAACTTTGGGGAGCCTGTGTCTTGCTGATTTTTAGTTTTCCCAATTTATACGCCCATGAGTGGAAGTGCCCTATGCTCTCTAAGCTGAGTTTTTTAGATGTTTCAGGACACACCGTACACTTCTCCAGAGTGGCTGTTGGCAATTTACATCCCGCCCATCAGCGTGGCCAGGCTCCCATTTCTCCATGGCCTGTCCTGCATTTCTGGTTTTGACACTTTATTCAGCATGGCCCTTTTGACCGATGGGAAGCGAGTCTTCTTTGTAGCGCTGATTTGCCTTTCCAGGTTGCTTGGTTGGCCAAAAAGGGCGTATGCGTTTTTTCCTGAATATATTCAGGAAAAAACGCATACGCCCTTTTTGGCCAAGGTCGTCATTGTCGAGGTTTTGCCCCTTTTCCTGTGCTTTAAAGGCGATTCGAATCTCCCTCCTGAAATGTGTTTCCTGCAATTCTGCCTTGCTTTCAAATCCTCTTCGTTGCCTTCCCTCAATATATTTGTGGACGAGAGTTATCATTTATAAGTCTGCAGGTTTGTGAATTGCAGTGCCCCTGAGCTCCATTTTTCAACTCGCTTTCTTGGGAGCTGGCCTCAAAAGCGCAGGATTGCTTCAGGCCCTATTTTGGTTCCGGCCGGCAGGCTGAGCCTGTGGTTAATTCTTCTTCCTGATGAGAAAATAGAGTGACCTGTGCCTGTCCCTACACCTAGAGCTAGTCTCTCATTGGTTCCCCCTCTTCCTGTTCATCCTCAGGACAAATTGCAACCTGTACGGAACAGGAGGTTAAAGGTGCTGATTCTCCAAGGAGGCAGGTTGCTAGTGAAGCGGCTGGAATGGCGAACCCGAGCACAAGGAGATGAGAAATGAGGTGCGTTTTAGAAACCTTTCCCGATCACACGGTGTACCGTCTTCTGGGTTTCTCATGCATGTTTTCGATGTAAGAAGATGCCCTTGAACCTGGAGATTTGGGACCCATGGGATGGGTACCACGCAGTATTACTTTAAAGGGTCTGCGTTTCCTCACCCAACCTCACCAAACCTCTCAGCCCCATGAGTGTCCACCCTTATGTCTCAATCAGCTGTGGGTCTAGATATGGTCAATCCAGGTGGCATCACAGCCCCTGAACGAATTTCGTAAGAATTTCTCTCTCTTTCACTGTCTTTGTTTCACGGGTTTTTAAAAGTAATTGACTTTTATAATGGGGTTTAGCTGCTTTTCACTGCTGTGTTTATGCCGCTTTACACCCACTTGACTCACTTACAGAGAGATATCAATACATAGGTTTTAAGATTCTTACTAGTCAGATAGATTCTTGGGCGGTGAATAGGTGGTGTTGAGTCCAATTCACTGAGCAAGGAGTAGGTCTTGTCTATTACCTATTGGGTTTATGGAACAGTATCTGAGCTAATTTGAAAAGCTTGTTATATGCATCACACCACCTCACCTTTCCCCTTAAGCAGCCATAGTGTGCTTTCTAAACGTGTGACTCTGCTCTGTTTTGTAATTCAGTTCAAGGGTAGCGGTTTTTACATTCCCTCTATAAGTGATATATTATGATAAGTGTCATTTTCTGTGTGACTTATTTCATTTAGAATCATCCTACCTAAATCCACTCATCTTGCTGCTACTAGCATTTTGACGTTGATTTCATGGCTGAGTGATATTCTATTGTACATAAGGACCACAACTTCTTTATCCATTTTTGTCTTTCCTGGGATATTTAAGGTGTAACGAAGTGGAGGTTCTTGTCAACAGAGCAGCCCTAAACTTTGGGGAGCCTGTGTCTTGCTGATTTTTAGTTTTGCCAATTTATACGCCCATGAGTGGAAGTGCCCTATGCTCTCTAAGCTGAGTTTTTTAGATGTTTCAGGACGCACCGTACACTTCTCCAGAGTGGCTGTTGGCAATTTACATCCCGCCCATCAGCGTAGCCAGGCTCCCGTTTCTCCATGGCCTGTCCTGCATTTCTGGTTTTGACACTTTATTCAGCATGTCCCTTTTGACCGATGGGAAGCGAGACTTCTTTGTAGCGCTGATTTGCCTTTCCAGGTTGCTTGGTTGGCCAAAAAGGGCGTATGCGTTTTTTCCTGAATATATTCAGGAAAAAACGCATACGCCCTTTTTGGCCAAGGGCGTCATTGTCGAGGTTTTGCCCCTTTTCCTGTGCTTTAAAGGCGATTCGAATCTCCCTCCTGAAATGTGTTTCCTGCAATTCTGCCTTGCTTTCAAATCCTCTTCGTTGCCTTCCCTCAATATATTTGTGGACGAGAGTTATCATTTATAAGTCTGCAGGTTTGTGAATTGCAGTGCCCCTGAGCTCCATTTTTCAACTCGCTTTCTTGGGAGCTGGCCTCAAAAGCGCAGGATTGCTTCAGGCCCTATTTTGGTTGCGGCCGGCAGGCTGAGCCTGTGGTTAATTCTTCTTCCTGATGAGAAAATAGAGTGACCTGTGCCTGTCCCTACACCTAGAGCTAGTCTCTCATTGGTTCCCCTTCTTCCTGTTCATCCTCAGGACAAATTGCAACCTGTACGGAACAGGAGGTTAAAGGTGCTGATTCTCCAAGGAGGCAGGTTGCTAGTGAAGCGGCTGGAATGGCGAACCCGAGCACAAGGAGATGAGAAATGAGGTGCGTTTTAGAAACCTTTCCCGATCACACGGTGTACCGTCTTCTGGGTTTCTCATGCATGTTTTCGATGTAGGAAGATGCCCTTGAACCTGGAGATTTGGGACCCATGGGATGGGTACCACGCAGTATTACTTTAAAGGGTCTGCGTTTCCTCACCCAACCTCACCAAACCTCTCAGCCCCATGAGTGTCCACCCTTATGTCTCAATCAGCTGTGGGTCTAGATATGGTCAATCCAGGTGGCATCACAGCCCCTGAACGAATTTTGTAAGAATTTCTCTCTCTTTCACTGTCTTTGTTTCATGGGTTTTTAAAAGTAATTGATTTTTATAATGGGGTTTAGCTGCTTTTCACTGCTGTGTTTCTGCCGCTTTACACCCACTTGACTCACTTACAGAGAGATATCAATACATAGGTTTTAAGATTCTTACTAGTCAGATATATTCTTGGGCGGTGAATAGGGGGTGTTGAGTCCAATTCACTGAGCAAGGAGTAGGTCTTGTCTATTACCTATTGAGTTTATGGAACGGTATCTGAGCTAATTTGAAACCCTTGTTTTATGCATCACCCCACCACACCTTTACCGTTAAGCAGCCATAGTGTTTTTTCTAAACGTGTGTCTCTGTTCTGTTTTGTAATTCAGTTCAAGGGTAGCGGTTTTTACATTCCCTCTATAAGTGATATCTTATGATAAGTGTCATTTTCTGTGTGACTTATTTCATTTGGAATCGTCCTACCTAAATCCACTCATCTTGCTGCTACTAGCATTATGACGTTGATTTCATGGCTGAGTGATATTCTATTGTACATAAGGACCACAACTTCTTTATCCATTTTTGTCTTTCCTGGGATATTTAAGGTGTAACGAAGTGGAGGTTCTTGTCAACAGAGCAGCCCTAAACTTTGGGGAGCCTGTGTCTTGCTGATTTTTAGTTTTCCCAATTTATACGCCCATGAGTGGAAGTGCCCTATGCTCTCTAAGCTGAGTTTTTTAGATGTTTCAGGACACACCGTACACTTCTCAAGAGTGGCTGTTGGCAATTTACATCCCGCCCATCAGCGTAGCCAGGCTCCCGTTTCTCCATGGCCTGTCCTGCATTTCTGGTTTTGACACTTTATTCAGCATGGCCCTTTTGACCGATGGGAAGCGAGTCTTCTTTGTAGCGCTGATTTGCCTTTCCAGGTTGCTTGGTTGGCCAAAAAGGGCGTATGCGTTTTTTCCTGAATATATTCAGGAAAAAACGCATACGCCCTTTTTGGCCAAGGGCGTCATTGTCGAGGTTTTTCCCCTTTTCCTGTTCTTTAAAGGCGATTCGAATCTCCCTCCTGAAATGTGTTTCCTGCAATTCTGCCTTGCTTTCAAATCCTCTTCGTTGCCTTCCCTCAATATATTTGTGGACGAGAGTTATCATTTATAAGTCTGCAGGTTTGTGAATTGCAGTGCCCCTGAGCTCCATTTTTCAACTCGCTTTCTTGGGAGCTGGCCTCAAAAGAGCAGGATTGCTTCAGGCCCTATTTTGGTTCCGGCCGGCAGGCTGAGCCTGTGGTTAATTCTTCTTCCTGATGAGAAAATAGAGTGACCTGTGCCTGTCCCTACACCTAGAGCTAGTCTCTCATTGGTTCCCCCTCTTCCTGTTCATCCTCAGGACAAATTGCAACCTGTACGGAACAGGAGGTTAAAGGTGTTGATTCTCCAAGGAGGCAGGTTGCTAGTGAAGCGGCTGGAATGGCGAACCCGAGCACAAGGAGATGAGAAATGAGGTGCGTTTTAGAAACCTTTCCCGATCACACGGTGTACCGTCTTCTGGGTTTCTCATGCATGTTTTCGATGTAGGAAGATGCCCTTGAACCTGGAGATTTGGGACCCATGGGATGGGTACCACGCAGTATTACTTTAAAGGGTCTGCGTTTCCTCACCCAACCTCACCAAACCTCTCAGCCCCATGAGTGTCCACCCTTATGTCTCAATCAGCTGTGGGTCTAGATATGGTCAATCCAGGTGGCATCACAGCCCCTGAACGAATTTTGTAAGAATTTCTCTCTCTTTCACTGTCTTTGTTTCACGGGTTTTTAAAAGTAATTGACTTTTATAATGGGGTTTAGCTGCTTTTCACTGCTGTGTTTCTGCCGCTTTACACCCACTTGACTCACTTACAGAGAGATATCAGTACATAGGTTTTAAGATTCTTACTAGTCAGATAGATTCTTGGGCGGTGAATAGGTGGTGTTGAGTCCAATTCACTGAGCAAGGAGTAGGTCTTGTCTATTACCTATTGGGTTTATGGAACAGTATCTGAGCTAATTTGAAAAGCTTGTTTTATGCATCACACCACCTCACCTTTCCCCTTAAGCAGCCATAGTGTGCTTTCTAAACGTGTGACTCTGCTCTGTTTTGTAATTCAGTTCAAGGGTAGCGGTTTTTACATTCCCTCTATAAGTGATATGTTATGATAAGTGTCATTTTCTGTGTGACTTATTTCATTTAGAATCGTCCTACCTAAATCCACTCATCTTGCTGCTACTAGCATTATGACGTTGATTTCATGGCTGAGTGATATTCTATTGTACATAAGGACCACAACTTCTTTATCCATTTTTGTCTTTCCTGGGATATTTAAGGTGTAACGAAGTGGAGGTTCTTGTCAACAGAGCAGCCCTAAACTTTGGGGAGCCTGTGTCTTGCTGATTTTTAGTTTTGCCAATTTATACGCCCATGAGTGGAAGTGCCCTATGCTCTCTAAGCTGAGTTTTTTAGATGTTTCAGGACGCACCGTACACTTCTCCAGAGTGGCTGTTGGCAATTTACATCCCGCCCATCAGCGTAGCCAGGCTCCCGTTTCTCCATGGCCTGTCCTGCATTTCTGGTTTTGACACTTTATTCAGCATGGCCCTTTTGACCGATGGGAAGCGAGACTTCTTTGTAGCGCTGATTTGCCTTTCCAGGTTGCTTGGTTGGCCAAAAAGGGCGTATGCGTTTTTTCCTGAATATATTCAGGAAAAAACGCATACGCCCTTTTTGGCCAAGGGCGTCATTGTCGAGGTTTTGCCGCTTTTCCTGTGCTTTAAAGGCGATTCGAATCTCCCTCCTGAAATGTGTTTCCTGCAATTCTGCCTTGCTTTCAAATCCTCTTCGTTGCCTTCCCTCAATATATTTGTGGACGAGAGTTATCATTTATAAGTCTGCAGGTTTGTGAATTGCAGTGCCCCTGAGCTCCATTTTTCAACTCGCTTTCTTGGGAGCTGGCCGCAAAAGCGCAGGATTGCTTCAGGCGCTATTCTGGTCCCGGGCTGCAGGCTGAGCCTGTGGTTAATTCTTCTTCCTGATGGGAAAATAGAGTGACCTGTGCCTGTCCCAACACCTAGACCTAGTCTCTCATTGGTTCCCCCTCTTCCTGTTCATCCTCAGGACAAATTGCAACCTGTACGGAACAGGAGGTTAAAGGTGCTGATTCTCCAAGGAGGGAGATTGCTAGTAAAGCGGATGGAATGGCGAACCCGAGAACAAGGAGATGAGAAATGAGGTGCGTTTTGGAAACCTTTCCCGATCACACGGTGTACCATCTTCTGGGTTTCTCATTCATGTTTTCGATGTAGGAAGATGCCCTTGAACCTGGAGATTTGGGACCCATGGGATGGGTACCACGCAGTATTACTTTAAAGGGTCTGCGTTTCCTCACCCAACCTCACCAAACCTCTCAGCCCCAAGAGTGTCCACCCTTATGTCTCAGTCAGCTGTGGGTCTAGATATGGTCAGTCCAGGTGGCATCACAGCCCCTGAACGAATTGTGTAAGAATTTCTCTCTCTTTCACTGTCTTTGTTTCACGGGTTTTTAAAAGTAATTGACTTTTATAATGGGGTTTAGCTGCTTTTCACTGCTGTGTTTCTGCCGCTTTACACCCACTTGACTCACTTACAGAGAGATATCAGTACATAGGTTTTAAGATTCTTACTAGTCAGATAGATTCTTGGGCGGTGAATAGGTGGTGTTGAGTCCAATTCACTGAGCAAGGAGTAGGTCTTGTCTATTACCTATTGAGTTTATGGAACGGTATCTGAGCTAATTTGAAACCCTTGTTTTATGCATCACCCCACCACACCTTTACCGTTAAGCAGCCATAGTGTTTTTTCTAAACGTGTGTCTCTGTTCTGTTTTGTAATTCAGTTCAAGGGTAGCGGTTTTTACATTCCCTCTATAAGTGATATCTTATGATAAGTGTCATTTTCTGTGTGACTTATTTCATTTGGAATCGTCCTACCTAAATCCACTCATCTTGCTGCTACTAGCATTATGACGTTGATTTCATGGCTGAGTGATATTCTATTGTACATAAGGACCACAACTTCTTTATCCATTTTTGTCTTTCCTGGGATATTTAAGGTGTAATGAAGTGGAGGTTCTTGTCAACAGAGCAGCCCTAAACTTTGGGGAGCCTGTGTCTTGCTGATTTTTAGTTTTCCCAATTTATACGCCCATGAGTGGAAGTGCCCTATGCTCTCTAAGCTGAGTTTTTTAGATGTTTCAGGACGCACCGTACACTTCTCCAGAGTGGCTGTTGGCAATTTACATCCCGCCCATCAGCGTAGCCAGGCTCCCGTTTCTCCATGGCCTGTCCTGCATTTCTGGTTTTGACACTTTATTCAGCATGGCCCTTTTGACCGATGGGAAGCGAGACTTCTTTGTAGCGCTGATTTGCCTTTCCAGGTTGCTTGGTTGGCCAAAAAGGGCGTATGCGTTTTTTCCTGAATATATTCAGGAAAAAACGCATACGCCCTTTTTGGCCAAGGGCGTCATTGTCGAGGTTTTGCCCCTTTTCCTGTGCTTTAAAGGCGATTCGAATCTCCCTCCTGAAATGTGTTTCCTGCAATTCTGCCTTGCTTTCAAATCCTCTTCGTTGCCTTCCCTCAATTTATTTGTGGACGAGAGTTATCATTTATAAGTCTGCAGGTTTGTGAATTGCAGTGCCCCTGAGCTCCATTTTTCAACTCGCTTTCTTGGGAGCTGGCCGCAAAAGCGCAGGATTGCTTCAGGCGCTATTCTGGTCCCGGGCGGCAGGCTGAGCCTGTGGTTAATTCTTCTTCCTGATGGGAAAATAGAGTGACCTGTGCCTGTCCCAACACCTAGACCTAGTCTCTCATTGGTTCCCCCTCTTCCTGTTCATCCTCAGGACAAATTGCAACCTGTACGGAACAGGAGGTTAAAGGTGCTGATTCTCCAAGGAGGGAGATTGCTAGTAAAGCGGATGGAATGGCGAACCCGAGAACAAGGAGATGAGAAATGAGGTACGTTTTGGAAACCTTTCCCGATCACACGGTGTACCATCTTCTGGGTTTCTCATTCATGTTTTCGATGTAGGAAGATGCCCTTGAACCTGGAGATTTGGGACCCATGGGATGGGTACCACGCAGTATTACTTTAAAGGGTCTGCGTTTCCTCACCCAACCTCACCAAACCTCTCAGCCCCAAGAGTGTCCACCCTTATGTCTCAGTCAGCTGTGGGTCTAGATATGGTCAATCCAGGTGGCATCACAGCCCCTGAACGAATTGTGTAAGAATTTCTCTCTCTTTCACTGTCTTTGTTTCACGGGTTTTTAAAAGTAATTGACTTTTATAATGGGGTTTAGCTGCTTTTCACTGCTGTGTTTCTGCCGCTTTACACCCACTTGACTCACTTACAGAGAGATATCAGTACATAGGTTTTAAGATTCTTACTAGTCAGATAGATTCTTGGGCGGTGAATAGGTGGTGTTGAGTCCAATTCACTGAGCAAGGAGTAGGTCTTGTCTATTACCTATTGGGTTTATGGAACAGTATCTGAGCTAATTTGAAAAGCTTGTTTTATGCATCACACCACCTCACCTTTCCCCTTAAGCAGCCATAGTGTGCTTTCTAAACGTGTGACTCTGCTCTGTTTTGTAATTCAGTTCAAGGGTAGCGGTTTTTACATTCCCTCTATAAGTGATATCTTATGATAAGTGTCATTTTCTGTGTGACTTATTTCATTTAGAATCGTCCTACCTAAATCCACTCATCTTGCTGCTACCAGCATTATGACGTTGATTTCATGGCTGAGTGATATTCTATTGTACATAATGACCACAACTTCTTTATCCATTTTTGTCTTTCCTGGGATATTTAAGGTGTAACGAAGTGGAGGTTCTTGTCAACAGAGCAGCCCTAAACTTTGGGGAGCCTGTGTCTTGCTGATTTTTAGTTTTGCCAATTTATACGCCCATGAGTGGAAGTGCCCTATGCTCTCTAAGCTGAGTTTTTTAGATGTTTCAGGACGCACCGTACACTTCTCCAGAGTGGCTGTTGGCAATTTACATCCCGCCCATCAGCGTAGCCAGGCTCCCGTTTCTCCATGGCCTGTCCTGCATTTCTGGTTTTGACACTTTATTCAGCATGGCCCTTTTGACCGATGGGAAGCGAGACTTCTTTGTAGCGCTGATTTGCCTTTCCAGGTTGCTTGGTTGGCCAAAAAGGGCGTATGCGTTTTTTCCTGAATATATTCAGGAAAAAACGCATACGCCCTTTTTGGCCAAGGGCGTCATTGTCGAGGTTTTGCCCCTTTTCCTGTGCTTTAAAGGCGATTCGAATCTCCCTCCTGAAATGTGTTTCCTGCAATTCTGCCTTGCTTTCCAATCCTCTTCGTTGCCTTCCCTCAATATATTTGTGGACGAGAGTTATCATTTATAAGTCTGCAGGTTTGTGAATTGCAGTGCCCCTGAGCTCCATTTTTCAACTCGCTTTCTTGGGAGCTGGCCGCAAAAGCGCAGGATTGCTTCAGGCGCTATTCTGGTCCCGGGCGGCAGGCTGAGCCTGTGGTTAATTCTTCTTCCTGATGGGAAAATAGAGTGACCTGTGCCTGTCCCAACACCTAGACCTAGTCTCTCATTGGTTCCCCCTCTTCCTGTTCATCCTCAGGACAAATTGCAACCTGTACGGAACAGGAGGTTAAAGGTGCTGATTCTCCAAGGAGGGAGATTGCTAGTAAAGCGGATGGAATGGCGAACCCGAGAACAAGGAGATGAGAAATGAGGTGCGTTTTGGAAACCTTTCCCGATCACACGGTGTACCATCTTCTGGGTTTCTCATTCATGTTTTCGATGTAGGAAGATGCCCTTGAACCTGGAGATTTGGGACCCATGGGATGGGTACCACGCAGTATTACTTTAAAGGGTCTGCGTTTCCTCACCCAACCTCACCAAACCTCTCAGCCCCAAGAGTGTCCACCCTTATGTCTCAGTCAGCTGTGGGTCTAGATATGGTCAGTCCAGGTGGCATCACAGCCCCTGAACGAATTGTGTAAGAATTTCTCTCTCTTTCACTGTCTTTGTTTCACGGGTTTTTAAAAGTAATTGACTTTTATAATGGGGTTTAGCTGCTTTTCACTGCTGTGTTTCTACCGCTTTACACCCACTTGACTCACTTACAGAGAGATATCAATACATAGGTTTTAAGATTCTTACTAGTCAGATATATTCTTGGGCGGTGAATAGGGGGTGTTGAGTCCAATTCACTGAGCAAGGAGTAGGTCTTGTCTATTACCTATTGAGTTTATGGAACGGTATCTGAGCTAATTTGAAACCCTTGTTTTATGCATCACCCCACCTCACCTTTACCGTTAAGCAGCCATAGTGTTTTTTCTAAACGTGTGTCTCTGTTCTGTTTTGTAATTCAGTTCAAGGGTAGCGGTTTTTACATTCCCTCTATAAGTGATATCTTATGATAAGTGTCATTTTCTGTGTGACTTATTTCATTTGGAATTGTCCTACCTAAATCCACTCATCTTGCTGCTACTAGCATTATGACGTTGATTTCATGGCTGAGTGATATTCTATTGTACATAAGGACCACAACTTCTTTATCCATTTTTGTCTTTCCTGGGATATTTAAGGTGTAACGAAGTGGAGGTTCTTGTCAACAGAGCAGCCCTAAACTTTGGGGAGCCTGTGTCTTGCTGATTTTTAGTTTTGCCAATTTATACGCCCATGAGTGGAAGTGCCCTATGCTCTCTAAGCTGAGTTTTTTAGATGTTTCAGGACGCACCGTACACTTCTCCAGAGTGGCTGTTGGCAATTTACATCCCGCCCATTAGCGTAGCCAGGCTCCCGTTTCTCCATGGCCTGTCCTGCATTTCTGGTTTTGACACTTTATTCAGCATGTCCCTTTTGACCGATGGGAAGCGAGACTTCTTTGTAGCGCTGATTTGCCTTTCCAGGTTGCTTGGTTGGCCAAAAAGGGCGTATGCGTTTTTTCCTGAATATATTCAGGAGAAAACACATACGCCCTTTTTGGCCAAGGGCGTCATTGTCGAGGTTTTGCCCCTTTTCCTGTGCTTTAAAGGCGATTCGAATCTCCCTCCTGAAATGTGTTTCCTGCAATTCTGCCTTGCTTTCAAATCCTCTTCGTTGCCTTCCCTCAATATATTTGTGGACGAGAGTTATCATTTATAAGTCTGCAGGTTTGTGAATTGCAGTGCCCCTGAGCTCCATTTTTCAACTCGCTTTCTTGGGAGCTGGCCTCAAAAGCGCAGGATTGCTTCAGGCCCTATTTCGGTTCCGGCCGGCAGGCTGAGCCTGTGGTTAATTCTTCTTCCTGATGAGAAAATAGAGTGACCTGTGCCTGTCCCTACACCTAGAGCTAGTCTCTCATTGGTTCCCCCTCTTCCTGTTCATCCTCAGGACAATTTGCAACCTGTACGGAACAGGAGGTTAAAGGTGCTGATTCTCCAAGGAGGCAGGTTGCTAGTGAAGCGGCTGGAATGGCGAACCCGAGCACAAGGAGATGAGAAATGAGGTGCGTTGTAGAAACCTTTCCCGATCACACGGTGTACCGTCTTCTGGGTTTCTCATGCATGTTTTCGATGTAGGAAGATGCCCTTTAACCTGGAGATTTGGGACCCATGGGATGGGTACCACGCAGTATTACTTTAAAGGGTCTGCGTTTCCTCACCCAACCTCACCAAACCTCTCAGCCCCATGAGTGTCCACCCTTATGTCTCAATCAGCTGTGGGTCTAGATATGGTCAATCCAGGTGGCATCACAGCCCCTGAACGAATTTTGTAAGAATTTCTCTCTCTTTCACTGTCTTTGTTTCACGGGTTTTTAAAAGTAATTGATTTTTATAATGGGGTTTAGCTGCTTTTCACTGCTGTGTTTCTGCCGCTTTACACCCACTTGACTCACTTACAGAGAGATATCAATACATAGGTTTTAAGATTCTTACTAGTCAGATATATTCTTGGGCGGTGAATAGGGGGTGTTGAGTCCAATTCACTGAGCAAGGAGTAGGTATTGTCTATTACCTATTGAGTTTATGGAACGGTATCTGAGCTAATTTGAAACCCTTGTTTTATGCATCACCCCACCACACCTTTACCGTTAAGCAGCCATAGTGTTTTTTCTAAACGTGTGTCTCTGTTCTGTTTTGTAATTCAGTTCAAGGGTAGCGGTTTTTACATTCCCTCTATAAGTGATATCTTATGATAAGTGTCATTTTCTGTGTGACTTATTTCATTTGGAATCGTCCTACCTAAATCCACTCATCTTGCTGCTACTAGCATTATGACGTTGATTTCATGGCTGAGTGATATTCTATTGTACATAAGGACCACAACTTCTTTATCCATTTTTGTCTTTCCTGGGATATTTAAGGTGTAATGAAGTGGAGGTTCTTGTCAACAGAGCAGCCCTAAACTTTGGGGAGCCTGTGTCTTGCTGATTTTTAGTTTTCCCAATTTATACGCCCATGAGTGGAAGTGCCCTATGCTCTCTAAGCTGAGTTTTTTAGATGTTTCAGGACACACCGTACACTTCTCCAGAGTGGCTGTTGGCAATTTACATCCCGCCCATCAGCGTAGCCAGGCTCCCGTTTCTCCATGGCCTGTCCTGCATTTCTGGTTTTGACACTTTATTCAGCATGGCCCTTTTGACCGATGGGAAGCGAGTCTTCTTTGTAGCGCTGATTTGCCTTTCCAGGTTGCTTGGTTGGCCAAAAAGGGCGTATGCGTTTTTTCCTGAATATATTCAGGAAAAAACGCATACGCCCTTTTTGGCCAAGGGCGTCATTGTCGAGGTTTTGCCCCTTTTCCTGGTCTTTAAAGGCGATTCGAATCTCCCTCCTGAAATGTGTTTCCTGCAATTCTGCCTTGCTTTCAAATCCTCTTCGTTGCCTTCCCTCAATATATTTGTGGACGAGAGTTATCATTTATAAGTCTGCAGGTTTGTGAATTGCAGTGCCCCTGAGCTCCATTTTTCAACTCGCTTTCTTGGGAGCTGGCCGCAAAAGCGCAGGATTGCTTCAGGCCCTATTCTGGTCCCGGGCGGCAGGCTGAGCCTGTGGTTAATTCTTCTTCCTGATGGGAAAATAGAGTGACCTGTGCCTGTCCCAAGATCTAGAGCTAGTCTCTCATTGGTTCCCCCTCTTCCCGTTCATTCTCAGGACAAATTGCAACCTGTACGGAACAGGAGGTTAAAGGTGCTGATTCTCCAAGGAGGGAGATTGCTAGTAAAGCGGATGGAATGGCGAACCCGAGAACAAGGAGATGAGAAATGAGGTGCGTTTTGGAAACCTTTCCCGATCACACGGTGTACCATCTTCTGGGTTTCTCATTCATGTTTTCGATGTAGGAAGATGCCCTTGAACCTGGAGATTCGGGACCCATGGGATGGGTACCACGCAGTATTACTTTAAAGGGTCTGCGTTTCCTCACCCAACCTCACCAAACCTCTCAGCCCCAAGAGTGTCCACCCTTATGTCTCAGTCAGCTGTGGGTCTAGATATGGTCAATCCAGGTGGCATCACAGCCCCTGAACGAATTGTGTAAGAATTTCTCTCTCTTTCACTGTCTTTGTTTCACGGGTTTTTAAAAGTAATTGACTTTTATAATGGGGTTTAGCTGCTTTTCACTGCTGTGTTTCTGCCGCTTTACACCCACTTGACTCACTTACAGAGAGATATCAATACATAGGTTTTAAGATTCTTACTAGTCAGATAGATTCTTGGGCGGTGAATAGGGGGTGTTGAGTCCAATTCACTGAGCAAGGAGTAGGTCTTGTCTATTACCTATTGGGTTTATGGAACAGTATCTGAGCTAATTTGAAAAGCTTGTTTTATGCATCACACCACCTCACCTTTCCCCTTAAGCAGCCATAGTGTGCTTTCTAAACGTGTGACTCTGCTCTGTTTTGTAATTCAGTTCAAGGGTAGCGGTTTTTACATTCCCTCTATAAGTGATATCTTATGATAAGTGTCATTTTCTGTGTGACTTATTTCATTTAGAATCGTCCTACCTAAATCCACTCATCTTGCTGCTACTAGCATTATGACGTTGATTTCATGGCTGAGTGATATTCTATTGTACATAAGGACCACAACTTCTTTATCCATTTTTGTCTTTCCTGGGATATTTAAGGTGTAACGAAGTGGAGGTTCTTGTCAACAGAGCAGCCCTAAACTTTGGGGAGCCTGTGTCTTGCTGATTTTTAGTTTTCCCAATTTATAAGCCCATGAGTGGAAGTGCCCTATGCTCTCTAAGCTGAGTTTTTTAGATGTTTCAGGACACACCGTACACTTCTCCAGAGTGGCTGTTGGCAATTTACATCCCGCCCATCAGCGTAACCAGGCTCCCGTTTCTCCATGGCCTGTCTTGCATTTCTGGTTTTGACACTTTATTCAGCATGGCCCTTTTGACCGATGGGAAGCGAGACTTCTTTGTAGCGCTGATTTGCCTTTCCAGGTTGCTTGGTTTGCCAAAAAGGGCGTATGCGTTTTTTCCTGAATATATTCAGGAAAAAACGCATCCGCCCTTTTTGGCCAAGGGCGTCATTGTCGAGGTTTTGCCCCTTTTCCTGTGCTTTAAAGGCGATTCGAATCTCCCTCCTGAAATGTGTTTCCTGCAATTCTGCCTTGCTTTCAAATCCTCTTCGTTGCCTTCCCTCAATATATGTGTGGACGAGAGTTATCATTTTTAAGTCTGCAGGTTTGTGAATTGCAGTGCCCCTGAGCTCCATTTTTCAACTCGCTTTCTTGGGAGCTGGCCTCAAAAGCGCAGGATTGCTTCAGGCCCTATTCTGGTCCCGGGCGGCAGGCTGAGCCTGTGGTTAATTCTTCTTCCTGATGGGAAAATAGAGTGACCTGTGCCTGTCCCAACACCTAGACCTAGTCTCTCATTGGTTCCCCATCTTCCTGTTCATCCTCAGGACAAATTGCAACCTGTACGGAACAGGAGGTTAAAGGTGCTGATTCTCCAAGGAGGCAGGTTGCTAGTGAAGCGGCTGGAATCCGAACCCGAGCACAAGGAGATGAGAAATGAGGTGCGTTTTAGAAACCTTTCCCGATCACACGGTGTACCGTCTTCTGGGTTTCTCATGCATGTTTTCGATGTAGGAAGATGCCCTTGAACCTGGAGATTTGGGACCCATGGGATGGGTACCACGCAGTATTACTTTAAAGGGTCTGCGTTTCCTCACCCAACCTCACCAAACCTCTCAGCCCCAAGAGTGTCCACCCTTATGTCTCCGTCAGCTGTGGGTCTAGATATGGTCAATCCAGGTGGCATCACAGCCCCTGAACGAATTGTGTAAGAATTTCTCTCTCTTTCACTGTCTTTGTTTCACGGGTTTTTAAAAGTAATTGACTTTTATAATGGGGTTTAGCTGCTTTTCACTGCTGTGTTTATGCCGCTTTACACCCACTTGACTCACTTACAGAGAGATATCAATACATAGGTTTTAAGATTCTTACTAGTCAGATAGATTCTTGGGCGGTGAATAGGTGGTGTTGAGTCCAATTCACTGAGCAAGGAGTAGGTCTTGTCTATTACCTATTGGGTTTATGGAACAGTATCTGAGCTAATTTGAAAAGCTTGTTATATGCATCACACCACCTCACCTTTCCCCTTAAGCAGCCATAGTGTGCTTTCTAAACGTGTGACTCTGCTCTGTTTTGTAATTCAGTTCAAGGGTAGCGGTTTTTACATTCCCTCTATAAGTGATATCTTATGATAAGTGTCATTTTCTGTGTGACTTATTTCATTTGGAATCGTCCTACCTAAATCCACTCATCTTGCTGCTACTAGCATTATGACGTTGATTTCATGGCTGAGTGATATTCTATTGTACATAAGGACCACAACTTCTTTATCCATTTTTGTCTTTCCTGGGATATTTAAGGTGTAATGAAGTGGAGGTTCTTGTCAACAGAGCAGCCCTAAACTTTGGGGAGCCTGTGTCTTGCTGATTTTTAGTTTTCCCAATTTATACGCCCATGAGTGGAAGTGCCCTATGCTCTCTAAGCTGAGTTTTTTAGATGTTTCAGGACACACCGTACACTTCTCCAGAGTGGCTGTTGGCAATTTACATCCTGCCCATCAGCGTAGCCAGGCTCCCGTTTCTCCATGGCCTGTCCTGCATTTCTGGTTTTGACACTTTATTCACCATGGCCCTTTTGACCGATGGGAAGCGAGTCTTCTTTGTAGCGCTGATTTGCCTTTCCAGGTTGCTTGGTTGGCCAAAAAGGGCGTATGCGTTTTTTCCTGAATACATTCAGGAAAAAACGCATACGCCCTTTTTGGCCAAGGGCGTCATTGTCGAGGTTTTGCCCCTTTTCCTGTTCTTTAAAGGCGATTCGAATCTCCCTCCTGAAATGTGTTTCCTGCAATTCTGCCTTGCTTTCAAATCCTCTTCGTTGCCTTCCCTCAATATATTTGTGGACGAGAGTTATCATTTATAAGTCTGCAGGTTTGTGAATTGCAGTGCCCCTGAGCTCCATTTTTCAACTCGCTTTCTTGGGAGCTGGCCTCAAAAGAGCAGGATTGCTTCAGGCCCTATTTTGGTTCCGGCCGGCAGGCTGAGCCTGTGGTTAATTCTTCTTCCTGATGAGAAAATAGAGTGACCTGTGCCTGTCCCTACACCTAGAGCTAGTCTCTCATTGGTTCCCCTTCTTCCTGTTCATCCTCAGGACAAATTGCAACCTGTACGGAACAGGAGGTTAAAGGTGCTGATTCTCCAAGGAGGCAGGTTGCTAGTGAAGCGGCTGGAATGGCGAACCCGAGCACAAGGAGATGAGAAATGAGGTGCGTTTTAGAAACCTTTCCCGATCACACGGTGTACCGTCTTCCGGGTTTCTCATGCATGTTTTCGATGTAGGAAGATGCCCTTGAACCTGGAGATTTGGGACCCATGGGATGGGTACCACGCAGTATTACTTTAAAGGGTCTGCGTTTCCTCACCCAACCTCACCAAACCTCTCAGCTCCAAGAGTGTCCACGCTTATGTCTCAATCAGCTGTGGGTCTAGATATGGTCAATCCAGGTGGCATCACAGCCCCTGAACGAATTTTGTAAGAATTTCTCTCTCTTTCACTGTCTTTGTTTCACGGGTTTTTAAAAGTAATTGATTTTTATAATGGGGTTTAGCTGCTTTTCACTGCTGTGTTTCTGCCGCTTTACACCCACTTGACTCACTTACAGAGAGATATCAATACATAGGTTTTAAGATTCTTACTAGTCAGATATATTCTTGGGCGGTGAATAGGGCGTGTTGAGTCCAATTCACTGAGCAAGGAGTAGGTCTTGTCTATTACCTATTGAGTTTATGGAATGGTATCTGAGCTAATTTGAAACCCTTGTTTTATGCATCACCCCACCTCACCTTTACCGTTAAGCAGCCATAGTGTTTTTTCTAAACGTGTGTCTCTGTTCTGTTTTGTAATTCAGTTCAAGGGTAGCGGTTTTTACATTCCCTCTATAAGTGATATCTTATGATAAGTGTCATTTTATGTGTGACTTATTTCATTTGGAATCGTCCTACCTAAATCCACTCATCTTGCTGCTACTAGCATTATGACGTTGATTTCATGGCTGAGTGATATTCTATTGTACATAAGGACCACAACTTCTTTATCCATTTTTGTCTTTCCTGGGATATTTAAGGTGTAATGAAGTGGAGGTTCTTGTCAACAGAGCAGCCCTAAACTTTGGGGAGCCTGTGTCTTGCTGATTTTTAGTTTTCCCAATTTATACGCCCATGAGTGGAAGTGCCCTATGCTCTCTAAGCTGAGTTTTTTAGATGTTTCAGGACACACCGTACACTTCTCCAGAGTGGCTGTTGGCAATTTACATCCCGCCCATCAGCGTAGCCAGGCTCCCGTTTCTCCATGGCCTGTCCTGCATTTCTGGTTTTGACACTTTATTCAGCATGGCCCTTTTGACCGATGGGAAGCGAGTCTTCTTTGTAGCGCTGATTTGCCTTTCCAGGTTGCTTGGTTGGCCAAAAAGGGCGTATGCGTTTTTTCCTGAATATATTCAGGAAAAAACGCATACGCCCTTTTTGGCCAAGGGCGTCATTGTCGAGGTTTTGCCCCTTTTCCTGGTCTTTAAAGGCGATTCGAATCTCCCTCCTGAAATGTGTTTCCTGCAATTCTGCCTTGCTTTCAAATCCTCTTCGTTGCCTTCCCTCAATATATTTGTGGACGAGAGTTATCATTTATAAGTCTGCAGGTTTGTGAATTGCAGTGCCCCTGAGCTCCATTTTTCAACTCGCTTTCTTGGGAGCTGGCCTCAAAAGCGCAGGATTGCTTCAGGCCCTATTTTGGTTCCGGCCGGCATGCTGAGCCTGTGGTTAATTCTTCTTCCTGATGAGAAAATAGAGTGACCTGTGCGTGTCCCAACACCTAGACCTAGTCTCTCATTGGTTCCCCCTCTTCCTGTTCATCCTCAGGACAAATTGCCACCTGTACGGAACAGGAGGTTAAAGGTGCTGATTCTCCAAGGAGGGAGATTGCTAGTAAAGCGGATTGAATGGCGAACCCGAGAACAAGGAGATGAGAAATGAGGTGCGTTTTGGAAACCTTTCCCGATCACACGGTGTACCATCTTCTGGGTTTCTCATTCATGTTTTCGATGTAGGAAGATGCCCTTGAACCTGGAGATTTGGGACCCATGGGATGGGTACCACGCAGTATTACTTTAAAGGGTCTGCGTTTCCTCACCCAACCTCACCAAACCTCTCAGCCCCAAGAGTGTCCACCCTTATGTCTCAGTCAGCTGTGGGTCTAGATATGGTCAATCCAGGTGGCATCACAGCCCCTGAACGAATTGTGTAAGAATTTCTCTCTCTTTCACTGTCTTTGTTTCACGGGTTTTTAAAAGTAATTGACTTTTATAATGGGGTTTAGCTGCTTTTCACTGCTGTGTTTATGCCGCTTTACACCCACCTGACTCACTTACAGAGAGATATCATTACATAGGTTTTAAGATTCTTACTAGACAGATAGATTCTTGGGCGGTGAATAGGTGGTGTTGAGTCCAATTCACTGAGCAAGGAGTAGGTATTGTCTATTACCTATTGAGTTTATGGAACGGTATCTGAGCTAATTTGAAACCCTTGTTTTATGCATCACCCCACCTCACCTTTACCGTTAAGCAGCCATAGTGTTTTTTCTAAACGTGTGTCTCTGTTCTGTTTTGTAATTCAGTTCAAGGGTAGCGGTTTTTACATTCCCTCTATAAGTGATATCTTATGATAAGTGTCATTTTCTGTGTGACTTATTTCATTTGGAATCGTCCTACCTAAATCCACTCATCTTGCTGCTACTAGCATTATGACGTTGATTTCATGGCTGAGTGATATTCTATTGTACATAAGGACCACAACTTCTTTATCCATTTTTGTCTTTTCCTGGATATTTAAGGTGTAACGAAGTGGAGGTTCTTGTCAACAGAGCAGCCCTAAACTTTGGGGAGCCTGTGTCTTGCTGATTTTTAGTTTTGCCAATTTATACGCCCATGAGTGGAAGTGCCCTATGCTCTCTAAGCTGAGTTTTTTAGATGTTTCAGGACGCACCGTACACTTCTCCAGAGTGGCTGTTGGCAATTTACATCCCGCCCATCAGCGTAGCCAGGCTCCCGTTTCTCCATGGCCTGTCCTGCATTTCTGGTTTTGACACTTTATTCAGCATGTCCCTTTTGACCGATGGGAAGCGAGACTTCTTTGTAGCGCTGATTTGCCTTTCCAGGTTGCTTGGTTGGCCAAAAAGGGCGTATGCGTTTTTTCCTGAATATATTCAGGAAAAAACGCATACGCCCTTTTTGGCCAAGGGCGTCATTGTCGAGGTTTTGCCCCTTTTCCTGTGCTTTAAAGGCGATTCGAATCTCCCTCCTGAAATGTGTTTCCTGCAATTCTGCCTTGCTTTCAAATCCTCTTCGTTGCCTTCCCTCAATATATTTGTGGACGAGAGTTATCATTTATAAGTCTGCAGGTTTGTGAATTGCAGTGCCCCTGAGCTCCATTTTTCAACTCGCTTTCTTGGGAGCTGGCCTCAAAAGCGCAGGATTGCTTCAGGCCCTATTTTGGTTCCGGCCGGCAGGCTGAGCCTGTGGTTAATTCTTCTTCCTGATGAGAAAATAGAGTGACCTGTGCCTGTCCCTACACCTAGAGCTAGTCTCTCATTGGTTCCCCTTCTTCCTGTTCATCCTCAGGACAAATTGCAACCTGTACGGAACAGGAGGTTAAAAGTGCTGATTCTCCAAGGAGGCAGGTTGCTAGTGAAGCGGCTGGAATGGCGAACCCGAGCACAAGGAGATGAGAAATGAGGTGCGTTTTAGAAACCTTTCCCGATCACACGGTGTACCGTCTTCTGGGTTTCTCATGCATGTTTTCGATGTAGGAAGATGCCCTTGAACCTGGAGATTTGGGACCCATGGGATGGGTACCACGCAGTATTACTTTAAAGGGTCTGCGTTTCCTCACCCAACCTCACCAAACCTCTCAGCCCCATGAGTGTCCACCCTTATGTCTCAATCAGCTGTGGGTCTAGATATGGTCAATCCAGGTGGCATCACAGCCCCTGAACGAATTTTGTAAGAATTTCTCTCTCTTTCACTGTCTTTGTTTCATGGGTTTTTAAAAGTAATTGATTTTTATAATGGGGTTTAGCTGCTTTTCACTGCTGTGTTTCTGCCGCTTTACACCCACTTGACTCACTTACAGAGAGATATCAATACATAGGTTTTAAGATTCTTACTAGTCAGATATATTCTTGGGCGGTGAATAGGGGGTGTTGAGTCCAATTCACTGAGCAAGGAGTAGGTCTTGTCTATTACCTATTGAGTTTATGGAACGGTATCTGAGCTAATTTGAAACCCTTGTTTTATGCATCACCCCACCTCACCTTTACCGTTAAGCAGCCATAGTGTTTTTTCTAAACGTGTGTCTCTGTTCTGTTTTGTAATTCAGTTCAAGGGTAGCGGTTTTTACATTCCCTCTATAAGTGATATCTTATGATAAGTGTCATTTTCTGTGTGACTTATTTCATTTGGAATCGTCCTACCTAAATCCACTCATCTTGCTGCTACTAGCATTATGACGTTGATTTCATGGCTGAGTGATATTCTATTGTACATAAGGACCACAACTTCTTTATCCATTTTTGTCTTTCCTGTGATATTTAAGGTGTAACGAAGTGGAGGTTCTTGTCAACAGAGCAGCCCTAAACTTTGGTGAGCCTGTGTCTTGCTGATTTTTACTTTTCCCAATTTATAAGCCCATGAGTGGAAGTGCCCTATGCTCTCTAAGCTGAGTTTTTTAGATGTTTCAGGACACACCGTACACTTCTCCAGAGTGGCTGTTGGCAATTTACATCCCGCCCATCAGCGTGGCCAGGCTCCCATTTCTCCATGGCCTGTCCTGCATTTCTGGTTTTGACACTTTATTCAGCATGGCCCTTTTGACCGATGGGAAGCGAGTCTTCTTTGTAGCGCTGATTTGCCTTTCCAGGTTGCTTGGTTGGCCAAAAAGGGCGTATGCGTTTTTTCCTGAATATATTCAGGAAAAAACGCATACGCCCTTTTTGGCCAAGGGCGTCATTGTCGAGGTTTTGCCCCTTTTCCTGTGCTTTAAAGGCGATTCGAATCTCCCTCCTGAAATGTGTTTCCTGCAATTCTGCCTTGCTTTCAAATCCTCTTCGTTGCCTTCCCTCAATATATTTGTGGACGAGAGTTATCATTTATAAGTCTGCAGGTTTGTGAATTGCAGTGCCCCTGAGCTCCATTTTTCAACTCGCTTTCTTGGGAGCTGGCCTCAAAAGCGCAGGATTGCTTCAGGCCCTATTTTGGTTCCGGCCGGCAGGCTGAGCCTGTGGTTAATTCTTCTTCCTGATGAGAAAATAGAGTGACCTGTGCCTGTCCCTACACCTAGAGCTAGTCTCTCATTGGTTCCCCCTCTTCCTGTTCATCCTCAGGACAAATTGCAACCTGTACGGAACAGGAGGTTAAAGGTGCTGATTCTCCAAGGAGGCAGGTTGCTAGTGAAGCGGCTGGAATGGCGAACCCGAGCCCAAGGAGATGAGAAATGAGGTGCGTTTTAGAAACCTTTCCCGATCACACGGTGTACCGTCTTCTGGGTTTCTCATGCATGTTTTCGATGTAGGAAGATGCCCTTGAACCTGGAGATTTGGGACCCATGGGATGGGTACCACGCAGTATTACTTTAAAGGGTCTGCGTTTCCTCACCCAACCTCACCAAACCTCTCAGCCCCAAGAGTGTCCACCCTTATGTCTCAATCAGCTGTGGGTCTAGATATGGTCAATCCAGGTGGCATCACAGCCCCTGAACGAATTGTGTAAGAATTTCTCTCTCTTTCACTGTCTTTGTTTCACGGGTTTTTAAAAGTAATTGACTTTTATAATGGGGTTTAGCTGCTTTTCACTGCTGTGTTTATGCCGCTTTACACCCACTTGACTCACTTACAGAGAGATATCAATACATAGGTTTTAAGATTCTTACTAGTCAGATATATTCTTGGGCGGTGAATAGGGGGTGTTGAGTCCAATTCACTGAGCAAGGAGTAGGTCTTGTCTATTACCTATTGAGTTTATGGAACGGTATCTGAGCTAATTTGAAACCCTTGTTTTATGCATCACCCCACCACACCTTTACCGTTAAGCAGCCATAGTGTTTTTTCTAAACGTGTGTCTCTGTTCTGTTTTGTAATTCAGTTCAAGGGTAGCGGTTTTTACATTCCCTCTATAAGTGATATCTTATGATAAGTGTCATTTTCTGTGTGACTTATTTCATTTGGAATCGTCCTACCTAAATCCACTCATCTTGCTGCTAATAGCATTATGACGTTGATTTCATGGCTGAGTGATATTCTATTGTACATAAGGACCACAACTTCTTTATCCATTTTTGTCTTTCCTGGGATATTTAAGGTGTAATGAAGTGGAGGTTCTTGTCAACAGAGCAGCCCTAAACTTTGGGGAGCCTGTGTCTTGCTGATTTTTAGTTTTCCCAATTTATACGCCCATGAGTGGAAGTGCCCTATGCTCTCTAAGCTGAGTTTTTTAGATGTTTCAGGACACACCGTACACTTCTCCAGAGTGGCTGTTGGCAATTTACATCCCACCCATCAGCGTAGCCAGGCTCCCGTTTCTCCATGGCCTGTCCTGCATTTCTGGTTTTGACACTTTATTCAGCATGGCCCTTTTGACCGATGGGAAGCGAGTCTTCTTTGTAGCGCTGATTTGCCTTTCCAGGTTGCTTGGTTGGCCAAAAAGGGCGTACGCGTTTTTTCCTGAATATATTCAGGAAAAAACGCGTACGCCCTTTTTGGCCAAGGGCGTCATTGTCGAGGTTTTGCCCCTTTTCCTGTTCTTTAAAGGCGATTCGAATCTCCCTCCTGAAATGTGTTTCCTGCAATTCTGCCTTGCTTTCAAATCCTCTTCGTTGCCTTCCCTCAATATATTTGTGGACGAGAGTTATCATTTATAAGTCTGCAGGTTTGTGAATTGCAGTGCCCCTGAGCTCCATTTTTCAACTCGCTTTCTTGGGAGCTGGCCTCAAAAGCGCAGGATTGCTTCAGGCCCTATTTTGGTTCCGGCCGGCATGCTGAGCCTGTGGTTAATTCTTCTTCCTGATGAGAAAATAGAGTGACCTGTGCCTGTCCCAACACCTAGACCTAGTCTCTCATTGGTTCCCCCTCTTCCTGTTCATCCTCAGGACAAATTGCCACCTGTACGGAACAGGAGGTTAAAGGTGCTGATTCTCCAAGGAGGGAGATTGCTAGTAAAGCGGATTGAATGGCGAACCCGAGAACAAGGAGATGAGAAATGAGGTGCGTTTTGGAAACCTTTCCCGATCACACGGTGTACCATCTTCTGGGTTTCTCATTCATGTTTTCGATGTAGGAAGATGCCCTTGAACCTGGAGATTTGGGACCCATGGGATGGGTACCACGCAGTATTACTTTAAAGGGTCTGCGTTTCCTCACCCAACCTCACCAAACCTCTCAGCCCCAAGAGTGTCCACCCTTATTCTCAGTCAGCTGTGGGTCTAGATATGGTCAATCCAGGTGGCATCACAGCCCCTGAACGAATTGTGTAAGAATTTCTCTCTCTTTCACTGTCTTTGTTTCACGGGTTTTTAAAAGTAATTGATTTTTATAATGGGGTTTAGCTGCTTTTCACTGCTGTGTTTCTGCCGCTTTACACCCACTTGACTCACTTACAGAGAGATATCAATACATAGGTTTTAAGATTCTTACTAGTCAGATATATTCTTGGGCGGTGAATAGGGGGTGTTGAGTCCAATTCACTGAGCAAGGAGTAGGTCTTGTCTATTACCTATTGAGTTTATGGAATGGTATCTGAGCTAATTTGAAACCCTTGTTTTATGCATCACCCCACCTCACCTTTACCGTTAAGCAGCCATAGTGTTTTTTCTAAACGTGTGTCTCTGTTCTGTTTTGTAATTCAGTTCAAGGGTAGCGGTTTTTACATTCCCTCTATAAGTGATATCTTATGATAAGTGTCATTTTATGTGTGACTTATTTCATTTGGAATCGTCCTACCTAAATCCACTCATCTTGCTGCTACTAGCATTAGGACGTTGATTTCATGGCTGAGTGATATTCTATTGTACATAAGGACCACAACTTCTTTATCCATTTTTGTCTTTCCTGGGATATTTAAGGTGTAACGAAGTGGAGGTTCTTGTCAACAGAGCAGCCCTAAACTTTGGG
Source organism: Balaenoptera physalus (assembly GCF_965194825.1). NCBI lineage: Eukaryota > Metazoa > Chordata > Mammalia > Artiodactyla > Balaenopteridae > Balaenoptera > Balaenoptera physalus. Next base: position 34,956 of record NW_028125105.1, read on the forward strand.
GAGCCTGTGTCTTGCTGATTTTTAGTTTTCCCAATTTATAAGCCCATGAGTGGAAGTGCCCTATGCTCTCTAAGCTGAGTTTTTTAGATGTTTCAGGACACACCGTACACTTCTCCAGAGTGGCTGTTGGCAATTTACATCCCGCCCATCAGCGTGGCCAGGCTCCCATTTCTCCATGGCCTGTCCTGCATTTCTGGTTTTGACACTTTATTCAGCATGGCCCTTTTGACCGATGGGAAGCGAGTCTTCTTTGTAGCGCTGATTTGCCTTTCCAGGTTGCTTGGTTGGCCAAAAAGGGCGTATGCGTTTTTTCCTGAATATATTCAGGAAAAAACGCATACGCCCTTTTTGGCCAAGGGCGTCATTGTCGAGGTTTTGCCCCTTTTCCTGTGCTTTAAAGGCGATTCGAATCTCCCTCCTGAAATGTGTTTCCTGCAATTCTGCCTTGCTTTCAAATCCTCTTCGTTGCCTTCCCTCAATATATTTGTGGACGAGAGTTATCATTTATAAGTCTGCAGGTTTGTGAATTGCAGTGCCCCTGAGCTCCATTTTTCAACTCGCTTTCTTGGGAGCTGGCCTCAAAAGCGCAGGATTGCTTCAGGCCCTATTTTGGTTCCGGCCGGCAGGCTGAGCCTGTGGTTAATTCTTCTTCCTGATGAGAAAATAGAGTGACCTGTGCCTGTCCCTACACCTAGAGCTAGTCTCTCATTGGTTCCCCCTCTTCCTGTTCATCCTCAGGACAAATTGCAACCTGTACGGAACAGGAGGTTAAAGGTGCTGATTCTCCAAGGAGGCAGGTTGCTAGTGAAGCGGCTGGAATGGCGAACCCGAGCCCAAGGAGATGAGAAATGAGGTGCGTTTTAGAAACCTTTCCCGATCACACGGTGTACCGTCTTCTGGGTTTCTCATGCATGTTTTCGATGTAGGAAGATGCCCTTGAACCTGGAGATTTGGGACCCATGGGATGGGTACCACGCAGTATTACTTTAAAGGGTCTGCGTTTCCTCACCCAACCTCACCAAACCTCTCAGCCCCAAGAGTGTCCACCCTTATGTCTCAATCAGCTGTGGGTCTAGATATGGTCAATCCAGGTGGCATCACAGCCCCTGAACGAATTGTGTAAGAATTTCTCTCTCTTTCACTGTCTTTGTTTCACGGGTTTTTAAAAGTAATTGACTTTTATAATGGGGTTTAGCTGCTTTTCACTGCTGTGTTTATGCCGCTTTACACCCACTTGACTCACTTACAGAGAGATATCAATACATAGGTTTTAAGATTCTTACTAGTCAGATATATTCTTGGGCGGTGAATAGGGGGTGTTGAGTCCAATTCACTGAGCAAGGAGTAGGTCTTGTCTATTACCTATTGAGTTTATGGAACGGTATCTGAGCTAATTTGAAACCCTTGTTTTATGCATCACCCCACCACACCTTTACCGTTAAGCAGCCATAGTGTTTTTTCTAAACGTGTGTCTCTGTTCTGTTTTGTAATTCAGTTCAAGGGTAGCGGTTTTTACATTCCCTCTATAAGTGATATCTTATGATAAGTGTCATTTTCTGTGTGACTTATTTCATTTGGAATCGTCCTACCTAAATCCACTCATCTTGCTGCTAATAGCATTATGACGTTGATTTCATGGCTGAGTGATATTCTATTGTACATAAGGACCACAACTTCTTTATCCATTTTTGTCTTTCCTGGGATATTTAAGGTGTAATGAAGTGGAGGTTCTTGTCAACAGAGCAGCCCTAAACTTTGGGGAGCCTGTGTCTTGCTGATTTTTAGTTTTCCCAATTTATACGCCCATGAGTGGAAGTGCCCTATGCTCTCTAAGCTGAGTTTTTTAGATGTTTCAGGACACACCGTACACTTCTCCAGAGTGGCTGTTGGCAATTTACATCCCACCCATCAGCGTAGCCAGGCTCCCGTTTCTCCATGGCCTGTCCTGCATTTCTGGTTTTGACACTTTATTCAGCATGGCCCTTTTGACCGATGGGAAGCGAGTCTTCTTTGTAGCGCTGATTTGCCTTTCCAGGTTGCTTGGTTGGCCAAAAAGGGCGTACGCGTTTTTTCCTGAATATATTCAGGAAAAAACGCGTACGCCCTTTTTGGCCAAGGGCGTCATTGTCGAGGTTTTGCCCCTTTTCCTGTTCTTTAAAGGCGATTCGAATCTCCCTCCTGAAATGTGTTTCCTGCAATTCTGCCTTGCTTTCAAATCCTCTTCGTTGCCTTCCCTCAATATATTTGTGGACGAGAGTTATCATTTATAAGTCTGCAGGTTTGTGAATTGCAGTGCCCCTGAGCTCCATTTTTCAACTCGCTTTCTTGGGAGCTGGCCTCAAAAGCGCAGGATTGCTTCAGGCCCTATTTTGGTTCCGGCCGGCATGCTGAGCCTGTGGTTAATTCTTCTTCCTGATGAGAAAATAGAGTGACCTGTGCCTGTCCCAACACCTAGACCTAGTCTCTCATTGGTTCCCCCTCTTCCTGTTCATCCTCAGGACAAATTGCCACCTGTACGGAACAGGAGGTTAAAGGTGCTGATTCTCCAAGGAGGGAGATTGCTAGTAAAGCGGATTGAATGGCGAACCCGAGAACAAGGAGATGAGAAATGAGGTGCGTTTTGGAAACCTTTCCCGATCACACGGTGTACCATCTTCTGGGTTTCTCATTCATGTTTTCGATGTAGGAAGATGCCCTTGAACCTGGAGATTTGGGACCCATGGGATGGGTACCACGCAGTATTACTTTAAAGGGTCTGCGTTTCCTCACCCAACCTCACCAAACCTCTCAGCCCCAAGAGTGTCCACCCTTATTCTCAGTCAGCTGTGGGTCTAGATATGGTCAATCCAGGTGGCATCACAGCCCCTGAACGAATTGTGTAAGAATTTCTCTCTCTTTCACTGTCTTTGTTTCACGGGTTTTTAAAAGTAATTGACTTTTATAATGGGGTTTAGCTGCTTTTCACTGCTGTGTTTCTGCCGCTTTACACCCACTTGACTCACTTACAGAGAGATATCATTACATAGGTTTTAAGATTCTTACTAGACAGATAGATTCTTGGGCGGTGAATAGGTGGTGTTGAGTCCAATTCACTGAGCAAGGAGTAGGTATTGTCTATTACCTATTGAGTTTATGGAACGGTATCTGAGCTAATTTGAAACCCTTGTTTTATGCATCACCCCACCTCACCTTTACCGTTAAGCAGCCATAGTGTTTTTTCTAAACGTGTGTCTCTGTTCTGTTTTGTAATTCAGTTCAAGGGTAGCGGTTTTTACATTCCCTCTATAAGTGATATCTTATGATAAGTGTCATTTTCTGTGTGACTTATTTCATTTGGAATCGTCCTACCTAAATCCACTCATCTTGCTGCTACTAGCATTATGACGTTGATTTCATGGCTGAGTGATATTCTATTGTACATAAGGACCACAACTTCTTTATCCATTTTTGTCTTTTCTGGGATATTTAAGGTGTAACGAAGTGGAGGTTCTTGTCAACAGAGCAGCCCTAAACTTTGGGGAGCCTGTGTCTTGCTGATTTTTAGTTTTGCCAATTTATACGCCCATGAGTGGAAGTGCCCTATGCTCTCTAAGCTGAGTTTTTTAGATGTTTCAGGACGCACCGTACACTTCTCCAGAGTGGCTGTTGGCAATTTACATCCCGCCCATCAGCGTGGCCAGGCTCCCATTTCTCCATGGCCTGTCCTGCATTTCTGGTTTTGACACTTTATTCAGCATGGCCCTTTTGACCGATGGGAAGCGAGTCTTCTTTGTAGCGCTGATTTGCCTTTCCAGGTTGCTTGGTTGGCCAAAAAGGGCGTATGCGTTTTTTCCTGAATATATTCAGGAAAAAACGCATACGCCCTTTTTGGCCAAGGGCGTCATTGTCGAGGTTTTGCCCCTTTTCCTGTGCTTTAAAGGCGATTCGAATCTCCCTCCTGAAATGTGTTTCCTGCAATTCTGCCTTGCTTTCAAATCCTCTTCGTTGCCTTCCCTCAATATATTTGTGGACGAGAGTTATCATTTATAAGTCTGCAGGTTTGTGAATTGCAGTGCCCCTGAGCTCCATTTTTCAACTCGCTTTCTTGGGAGCTGGCCTCAAAAGCGCAGGATTGCTTCAGGCCCTATTTTGGTTCCGGCCGGCAGGCTGAGCCTGTGGTTAATTCTTCTTCCTGATGAGAAAATAGAGTGACCTGTGCCTGTCCCTACACCTAGAGCTAGTCTCTCATTGGTTCCCCCTCTTCCTGTTCATCCTCAGGACAAATTGCAACCTGTACGGAACAGGAGGTTAAAGGTGCTGATTCTCCAAGGAGGCAGGTTGCTAGTGAAGCGGCTGGAATGGCGAACCCGAGCCCAAGGAGATGAGAAATGAGGTGCGTTTTAGAAACCTTTCCCAATCACACGGTGTACCGTCTTTTGGGTTTCTCATGCATGTTTTCGATGTAGGAAGATGCCCTTGAACCTGGAGATTTGGGACCCATGGGATGGGTACCACGCAGTATTACTTTAAAGGGTCTGCGTTTCCTCACCCAACCTCACCAAACCTCTCAGCCCCAAGAGTGTCCACCCTTATGTCTCAATCAGCTGTGGGTCTAGATATGGTCAATCCAGGTGGCATCACAGCCCCTGAACGAATTGTGTAAGAATTTCTCTCTCTTTCACTGTCTTTGTTTCACGGGTTTTTAAAAGTAATTGACTTTTATAATGGGGTTTAGCTGCTTTTCACTGCTGTGTTTATGCCGCTTTACACCCACTTGACTCACTTACAGAGAGATATCAATACATAGGTTTTAAGATTCTTACTAGTCAGATATATTCTTGGGCGGTGAATAGGGGGTGTTGAGTCCAATTCACTGAGCAAGGAGTAGGTCTTGTCTATTACCTATTGAGTTTATGGAACGGTATCTGAGCTAATTTGAAACCCTTGTTTTATGCATCACCCCACCACACCTTTACCGTTAAGCAGCCATAGTGTTTTTTCTAAACGTGTGTCTCTGTTCTGTTTTGTAATTCAGTTCAAGGGTAGCGGTTTTTACATTCCCTCTATAAGTGATATCTTATGATAAGTGTCATTTTCTGTGTGACTTATTTCATTTGGAATCGTCCTACCTAAATCCACTCATCTTGCTGCTAATAGCATTATGACGTTGATTTCATGGCTGAGTGATATTCTATTGTACATAAGGACCACAACTTCTTTATCCATTTTTGTCTTTCCTGGGATATTTAAGGTGTAATGAAGTGGAGGTTCTTGTCAACAGAGCAGCCCTAAACTTTGGGGAGCCTGTGTCTTGCTGATTTTTAGTTTTCCCAATTTATACGCCCATGAGTGGAAGTGCCCTATGCTCTCTAAGCTGAGTTTTTTAGATGTTTCAGGACACACCGTACACTTCTCCAGAGTGGCTGTTGGCAATTTACATCCCACCCATCAGCGTAGCCAGGCTCCCGTTTCTCCATGGCCTGTCCTGCATTTCTGGTTTTGACACTTTATTCAGCATGGCCCTTTTGACCGATGGGAAGCGAGTCTTCTTTGTAGCGCTGATTTGCCTTTCCAGGTTGCTTGGTTGGCCAAAAAGGGCGTACGCGTTTTTTCCTGAATATATTCAGGAAAAAACGCATACGCCCTTTTTGGCCAAGGGCGTCATTGTCGAGGTTTTGCCCCTTTTCCTGTTCTTTAAAGGCGATTCGAATCTCCCTCCTGAAATGTGTTTCCTGCAATTCTGCCTTGCTTTCAAATCCTCTTCGTTGCCTTCCCTCAATATATTTGTGGACGAGAGTTATCATTTATAAGTCTGCAGGTTTGTGAATTGCAGTGCCCCTGAGCTCCATTTTTCAACTCGCTTTCTTGGGAGCTGGCCTCAAAAGCGCAGGATTGCTTCAGGCCCTATTTTGGTTCCGGCCGGCATGCTGAGCCTGTGGTTAATTCTTCTTCCTGATGAGAAAATAGAGTGACCTGTGCGTGTCCCAACACCTAGACCTAGTCTCTCATTGGTTCCCCCTCTTCCTGTTCATCCTCAGGACAAATTGCCACCTGTACGGAACAGGAGGTTAAAGGTGCTGATTCTCCAAGGAGGGAGATTGCTAGTAAAGCGGATTGAATGGCGAACCCGAGAACAAGGAGATGAGAAATGAGGTGCGTTTTGGAAACCTTTCCCGATCACACGGTGTACCATCTTCTGGGTTTCTCATTCATGTTTTCGATGTAGGAAGATGCCCTTGAACCTGGAGATTTGGGACCCATGGGATGGGTACCACGCAGTATTACTTTAAAGGGTCTGCGTTTCCTCACCCAACCTCACCAAACCTCTCAGCCCCAAGAGTGTCCACCCTTATGTCTCAGTCAGCTGTGGGTCTAGATATGGTCAATCCAGGTGGCATCACAGCCCCTGAACGAATTGTGTAAGAATTTCTCTCTCTTTCACTGTCTTTGTTTCACGGGTTTTTAAAAGTAATTGACTTTTATAATGGGGTTTAGCTGCTTTTCACTGCTGTGTTTATGCCGCTTTACACCCACCTGACTCACTTACAGAGAGATATCATTACATAGGTTTTAAGATTCTTACTAGACAGATAGATTCTTGGGCGGTGAATAGGTGGTGTTGAGTCCAATTCACTGAGTAAGGAGTAGGTATTGTCTATTACCTATTGAGTTTATGGAACGGTATCTGAGCTAATTTGAAACCCTTGTTTTATGCATCACCCCACCTCACCTTTACCGTTAAGCAGCCATAGTGTTTTTTCTAAACGTGTGTCTCTGTTCTGTTTTGTAATTCAGTTCAAGGGTAGCGGTTTTTACATTCCCTCTATAAGTGATATCTTATGATAAGTGTCATTTTCTGTGTGACTTATTTCATTTGGAATCGTCCTACCTAAATCCACTCATCTTGCTGCTACTAGCATTATGACGTTGATTTCATGGCTGAGTGATATTCTATTGTACATAAGGACCACAACTTCTTTATCCATTTTTGTCTTTTCCTGGATATTTAAGGTGTAACGAAGTGGAGGTTCTTGTCAACAGAGCAGCCCTAAACTTTGGGGAGCCTGTGTCTTGCTGATTTTTAGTTTTGCCAATTTATACGCCCATGAGTGGAAGTGCCCTATGCTCTCTAAGCTGAGTTTTTTAGATGTTTCAGGACGCACCGTACACTTCTCCAGAGTGGCTGTTGGCAATTTACATCCCGCCCATCAGCGTAGCCAGGCTCCCGTTTCTCCATGGCCTGTCCTGCATTTCTGGTTTTGACACTTTATTCAGCATGTCCCTTTTGACCGATGGGAAGCGAGACTTCTTTGTAGCGCTGATTTGCCTTTCCAGGTTGCTTGGTTGGCCAAAAAGGGCGTATGCGTTTTTTCCTGAATATATTCAGGAAAAAACGCATACGCCCTTTTTGGCCAAGGGCGTCATTGTCGAGGTTTTGCCCCTTTTCCTGTGCTTTAAAGGCGATTCGAATCTCCCTCCTGAAATGTGTTTCCTGCAATTCTGCCTTGCTTTCAAATCCTCTTCGTTGCCTTCCCTCAATATATTTGTGGACGAGAGTTATCATTTATAAGTCTGCAGGTTTGTGAATTGCAGTGCCCCTGAGCTCCATTTTTCAACTCGCTTTCTTGGGAGCTGGCCTCAAAAGCGCAGGATTGCTTCAGGCCCTATTTTGGTTCCGGCCGGCAGGCTGAGCCTGTGGTTAATTCTTCTTCCTGATGAGAAAATAGAGTGACCTGTGCCTGTCCCTACACCTAGAGCTAGTCTCTCATTGGTTCCCCTTCTTCCTGTTCATCCTCAGGACAAATTGCAACCTGTACGGAACAGGAGGTTAAAAGTGCTGATTCTCCAAGGAGGCAGGTTGCTAGTGAAGCGGCTGGAATGGCGAACCCGAGCACAAGGAGATGAGAAATGAGGTGCGTTTTAGAAACCTTTCCCGATCACACGGTGTACCGTCTTCTGGGTTTCTCATGCATGTTTTCGATGTAGGAAGATGCCCTTGAACCTGGAGATTTGGGACCCATGGGATGGGTACCACGCAGTATTACTTTAAAGGGTCTGCGTTTCCTCACCCAACCTCACCAAACCTCTCAGCCCCATGAGTGTCCACCCTTATGTCTCAATCAGCTGTGGGTCTAGATATGGTCAATCCAGGTGGCATCACAGCCCCTGAACGAATTTTGTAAGAATTTCTCTCTCTTTCACTGTCTTTGTTTCATGGGTTTTTAAAAGTAATTGATTTTTATAATGGGGTTTAGCTGCTTTTCACTGCTGTGTTTCTGCCGCTTTACACCCACTTGACTCACTTACAGAGAGATATCAATACATAGGTTTTAAGATTCTTACTAGTCAGATATATTCTTGGGCGGTGAATAGGGGGTGTTGAGTCCAATTCACTGAGCAAGGAGTAGGTCTTGTCTATTACCTATTGAGTTTATGGAACGGTATCTGAGCTAATTTGAAACCCTTGTTTTATGCATCACCCCACCTCACCTTTACCGTTAAGCAGCCATAGTGTTTTTTCTAAACGTGTGTCTCTGTTCTGTTTTGTAATTCAGTTCAAGGGTAGCGGTTTTTACATTCCCTCTATAAGTGATATCTTATGATAAGTGTCATTTTCTGTGTGACTTATTTCATTTGGAATCGTCCTACCTAAATCCACTCATCTTGCTGCTACTAGCATTATGACGTTGATTTCATGGCTGAGTGATATTCTATTGTACATAAGGACCACAACTTCTTTATCCATTTTTGTCTTTCCTGTGATATTTAAGGTGTAACGAAGTGGAGGTTCTTGTCAACAGAGCAGCCCTAAACTTTGGTGAGCCTGTGTCTTGCTGATTTTTACTTTTCCCAATTTATAAGCCCATGAGTGGAAGTGCCCTATGCTCTCTAAGCTGAGTTTTTTAGATGTTTCAGGACACACCGTACACTTCTCCAGAGTGGCTGTTGGCAATTTACATCCCGCCCATCAGCGTGGCCAGGCTCCCATTTCTCCATGGCCTGTCCTGCATTTCTGGTTTTGACACTTTATTCAGCATGGCCCTTTTGACCGATGGGAAGCGAGTCTTCTTTGTAGCGCTGATTTGCCTTTCCAGGTTGCTTGGTTGGCCAAAAAGGGCGTATGCGTTTTTTCCTGAATATATTCAGGAAAAAACGCATACGCCCTTTTTGGCCAAGGGCGTCATTGTCGAGGTTTTGCCCCTTTTCCTGTGCTTTAAAGGCGATTCGAATCTCCCTCCTGAAATGTGTTTCCTGCAATTCTGCCTTGCTTTCAAATCCTCTTCCTTGCCTTCCCTCAATATATTTGTGGACGAGAGTTATCATTTATAAGTCTGCAGGTTTGTGAATTGCAGTGCCCCTGAGCTCCATTTTTCAACTCGCTTTCTTGGGAGCTGGCCTCAAAAGCGCAGGATTGCTTCAGGCCCTATTTTGGTTCCGGCCGGCAGGCTGAGCCTGTGGTTAATTCTTCTTCCTGATGAGAAAATAGAGTGACCTGTGCCTGTCCCTACACCTAGAGCTAGTCTCTCATTGGTTCCCCCTCTTCCTGTTCATCCTCAGGACAAATTGCCACCTGTACGGAACAGGAGGTTAAAGGTGCTGATTCTCCAAGGAGGGAGATTGCTAGTAAAGCGGATTGAATGGCGAACCCGAGAACAAGGAGATGAGAAATGAGGTGCGTTTTGGAAACCTTTCCCGATCACACGGTGTACCATCTTCTGGGTTTCTCATTCATGTTTTCGATGTAGGAAGATGCCCTTGAACCTGGAGATTTGGGACCCATGGGATGGGTACCACGCAGTATTACTTTAAAGGGTCTGCGTTTCCTCACCCAACCTCACCAAACCTCTCAGCCCCAAGAGTGTCCACCCTTATGTCTCAGTCAGCTGTGGGTCTAGATATGGTCAATCCAGGTGGCATCACAGCCCCTGAACGAATTGTGTAAGAATTTCTCTCTCTTTCACTGTCTTTGTTTCACGGGTTTTTAAAAGTAATTGACTTTTATAATGGGGTTTAGCTGCTTTTCACTGCTGTGTTTATGCCGCTTTACACCCACCTGACTCACTTACAGAGAGATATCATTACATAGGTTTTAAGATTCTTACTAGACAGATAGATTCTTGGGCGGTGAATAGGTGGTGTTGAGTCCAATTCACTGAGTAAGGAGTAGGTATTGTCTATTACCTATTGAGTTTATGGAACGGTATCTGAGCTAATTTGAAACCCTTGTTTTATGCATCACCCCACCTCACCTTTACCGTTAAGCAGCCATAGTGTTTTTTCTAAACGTGTGTCTCTGTTCTGTTTTGTAATTCAGTTCAAGGGTAGCGGTTTTTACATTCCCTCTATAAGTGATATCTTATGATAAGTGTCATTTTCTGTGTGACTTATTTCATTTGGAATCGTCCTACCTAAATCCACTCATCTTGCTGCTACTAGCATTATGACGTTGATTTCATGGCTGAGTGATATTCTATTGTACATAAGGACCACAACTTCTTTATCCATTTTTGTCTTTTCCTGGATATTTAAGGTGTAACGAAGTGGAGGTTCTTGTCAACAGAGCAGCCCTAAACTTTGGGGAGCCTGTGTCTTGCTGATTTTTAGTTTTGCCAATTTATACGCCCATGAGTGGAAGTGCCCTATGCTCTCTAAGCTGAGTTTTTTAGATGTTTCAGGACGCACCGTACACTTCTCCAGAGTGGCTGTTGGCAATTTACATCCCGCCCATCAGCGTAGCCAGGCTCCCGTTTCTCCATGGCCTGTCCTGCATTTCTGGTTTTGACACTTTATTCAGCATGTCCCTTTTGACCGATGGGAAGCGAGACTTCTTTGTAGCGCTGATTTGCCTTTCCAGGTTGCTTGGTTGGCCAAAAAGGGCGTATGCGTTTTTTCCTGAATATATTCAGGAAAAAACGCATACGCCCTTTTTGGCCAAGGGCGTCATTGTCGAGGTTTTGCCCCTTTTCCTGTGCTTTAAAGGCGATTCGAATCTCCCTCCTGAAATGTGTTTCCTGCAATTCTGCCTTGCTTTCAAATCCTCTTCGTTGCCTTCCCTCAATATATTTGTGGACGAGAGTTATCATTTATAAGTCTGCAGGTTTGTGAATTGCAGTGCCCCTGAGCTCCATTTTTCAACTCGCTTTCTTGGGAGCTGGCCTCAAAAGCGCAGGATTGCTTCAGGCCCTATTTTGGTTCCGGCCGGCAGGCTGAGCCTGTGGTTAATTCTTCTTCCTGATGAGAAAATAGAGTGACCTGTGCCTGTCCCTACACCTAGAGCTAGTCTCTCATTGGTTCCCCTTCTTCCTGTTCATCCTCAGGACAAATTGCAACCTGTACGGAACAGGAGGTTAAAAGTGCTGATTCTCCAAGGAGGCAGGTTGCTAGTGAAGCGGCTGGAATGGCGAACCCGAGCACAAGGAGATGAGAAATGAGGTGCGTTTTAGAAACCTTTCCCGATCACACGGTGTACCGTCTTCTGGGTTTCTCATGCATGTTTTCGATGTAGGAAGATGCCCTTGAACCTGGAGATTTGGGACCCATGGGATGGGTACCACGCAGTATTACTTTAAAGGGTCTGCGTTTCCTCACCCAACCTCACCAAACCTCTCAGCCCCATGAGTGTCCACCCTTATGTCTCAATCAGCTGTGGGTCTAGATATGGTCAATCCAGGTGGCATCACAGCCCCTGAACGAATTTTGTAAGAATTTCTCTCTCTTTCACTGTCTTTGTTTCATGGGTTTTTAAAAGTAATTGATTTTTATAATGGGGTTTAGCTGCTTTTCACTGCTGTGTTTCTGCCGCTTTACACCCACTTGACTCACTTACAGAGAGATATCAATACATAGGTTTTAAGATTCTTACTAGTCAGATATATTCTTGGGCGGTGAATAGGGGGTGTTGAGTCCAATTCACTGAGCAAGGAGTAGGTCTTGTCTATTACCTATTGAGTTTATGGAACGGTATCTGAGCTAATTTGAAACCCTTGTTTTATGCATCACCCCACCTCACCTTTACCGTTAAGCAGCCATAGTGTTTTTTCTAAACGTGTGTCTCTGTTCTGTTTTGTAATTCAGTTCAAGGGTAGCGGTTTTTACATTCCCTCTATAAGTGATATCTTATGATAAGTGTCATTTTCTGTGTGACTTATTTCATTTGGAATCGTCCTACCTAAATCCACTCATCTTGCTGCTACTAGCATTATGACGTTGATTTCATGGCTGAGTGATATTCTATTGTACATAAGGACCACAACTTCTTTATCCATTTTTGTCTTTCCTGTGATATTTAAGGTGTAACGAAGTGGAGGTTCTTGTCAACAGAGCAGCCCTAAACTTTGGTGAGCCTGTGTCTTGCTGATTTTTACTTTTCCCAATTTATAAGCCCATGAGTGGAAGTGCCCTATGCTCTCTAAGCTGAGTTTTTTAGATGTTTCAGGACACACCGTACACTTCTCCAGAGTGGCTGTTGGCAATTTACATCCCGCCCATCAGCGTGGCCAGGCTCCCATTTCTCCATGGCCTGTCCTGCATTTCTGGTTTTGACACTTTATTCAGCATGGCCCTTTTGACCGATGGGAAGCGAGTCTTCTTTGTAGCGCTGATTTGCCTTTCCAGGTTGCTTGGTTGGCCAAAAAGGGCGTATGCGTTTTTTCCTGAATATATTCAGGAAAAAACGCATACGCCCTTTTTGGCCAAGGGCGTCATTGTCGAGGTTTTGCCCCTTTTCCTGTGCTTTAAAGGCGATTCGAATCTCCCTCCTGAAATGTGTTTCCTGCAATTCTGCCTTGCTTTCAAATCCTCTTCCTTGCCTTCCCTCAATATATTTGTGGACGAGAGTTATCATTTATAAGTCTGCAGGTTTGTGAATTGCAGTGCCCCTGAGCTCCATTTTTCAACTCGCTTTCTTGGGAGCTGGCCTCAAAAGCGCAGGATTGCTTCAGGCCCTATTTTGGTTCCGGCCGGCAGGCTGAGCCTGTGGTTAATTCTTCTTCCTGATGAGAAAATAGAGTGACCTGTGCCTGTCCCTACACCTAGAGCTAGTCTCTCATTGGTTCCCCCTCTTCCTGTTCATCCTCAGGACAAATTGCAACCTGTACGGAACAGGAGGTTAAAGGTGCTGATTCTCCAAGGAGGCAGGTTGCTAGTGAAGCGGCTGGAATGGCGAACCCGAGCCCAAGGAGATGAGAAATGAGGTGCGTTTTAGAAACCTTTCCCGATCACACGGTGTACCGTCTTCTGGGTTTCTCATGCATGTTTTCGATGTAGGAAGATGCCCTTGAACCTGGAGATTTGGGACCCATGGGATGGGTACCACGCAGTATTACTTTAAAGGGTCTGCGTTTCCTCACCCAACCTCACCAAACCTCTCAGCCCCAAGAGTGTCCACCCTTATGTCTCAATCAGCTGTGGGTCTAGATATGGTCAATCCAGGTGGCATCACAGCCCCTGAACGAATTGTGTAAGAATTTCTCTCTCTTTCACTGTCTTTGTTTCACGGGTTTTTAAAAGTAATTGACTTTTATAATGGGGTTTAGCTGCTTTTCACTGCTGTGTTTATGCCGCTTTACACCCACTTGACTCACTTACAGAGAGATATCAATACATAGGTTTTAAGATTCTTACTAGTCAGATATATTCTTGGGCGGTGAATAGGGGGTGTTGAGTCCAATTCACTGAGCAAGGAGTAGGTCTTGTCTATTACCTATTGAGTTTATGGAACGGTATCTGAGCTAATTTGAAACCCTTGTTTTATGCATCACCCCACCACACCTTTACCGTTAAGCAGCCATAGTGTTTTTTCTAAACGTGTGTCTCTGTTCTGTTTTGTAATTCAGTTCAAGGGTAGCGGTTTTTACATTCCCTCTATAAGTGATATCTTATGATAAGTGTCATTTTCTGTGTGACTTATTTCATTTGGAATCGTCCTACCTAAATCCACTCATCTTGCTGCTAATAGCATTATGACGTTGATTTCATGGCTGAGTGATATTCTATTGTACATAAGGACCACAACTTCTTTATCCATTTTTGTCTTTCCTGGGATATTTAAGGTGTAATGAAGTGGAGGTTCTTGTCAACAGAGCAGCCCTAAACTTTGGGGAGCCTGTGTCTTGCTGATTTTTAGTTTTCCCAATTTATACGCCCATGAGTGGAAGTGCCCTATGCTCTCTAAGCTGAGTTTTTTAGATGTTTCAGGACACACCGTACACTTCTCCAGAGTGGCTGTTGGCAATTTACATCCCACCCATCAGCGTAGCCAGGCTCCCGTTTCTCCATGGCCTGTCCTGCATTTCTGGTTTTGACACTTTATTCAGCATGGCCCTTTTGACCGATGGGAAGCGAGTCTTCTTTGTAGCGCTGATTTGCCTTTCCAGGTTGCTTGGTTGGCCAAAAAGGGCGTCATTGTCGAGGTTTTGCCCCTTTTCCTGTTCTTTAAAGGCGATTCGAATCTCCCTCCTGAAATGTGTTTCCTGCAATTCTGCCTTGCTTTCAAATCCTCTTCGTTGCCTTCCCTCAATATATTTGTGGACGAGAGTTATCATTTATAAGTCTGCAGGTTTGTGAATTGCAGTGCCCCTGAGCTCCATTTTTCAACTCGCTTTCTTGGGAGCTGGCCTCAAAAGCGCAGGATTGCTTCAGGCCCTATTTTGGTTCCGGCCGGCATGCTGAGCCTGTGGTTAATTCTTCTTCCTGATGAGAAAATAGAGTGACCTGTGCCTGTCCCAACACCTAGACCTAGTCTCTCATTGGTTCCCCCTCTTCCTGTTCATCCTCAGGACAAATTGCCACCTGTACGGAACAGGAGGTTAAAGGTGCTGATTCTCCAAGGAGGGAGATTGCTAGTAAAGCGGATTGAATGGCGAACCCGAGAACAAGGAGATGAGAAATGAGGTGCGTTTTGGAAACCTTTCCCGATCACACGGTGTACCATCTTCTGGGTTTCTCATTCATGTTTTCGATGTAGGAAGATGCCCTTGAACCTGGAGATTTGGGACCCATGGGATGGGTACCACGCAGTATTACTTTAAAGGGTCTGCGTTTCCTCACCCAACCTCACCAAACCTCTCAGCCCCAAGAGTGTCCACCCTTATTCTCAGTCAGCTGTGGGTCTAGATATGGTCAATCCAGGTGGCATCACAGCCCCTGAACGAATTGTGTAAGAATTTCTCTCTCTTTCACTGTCTTTGTTTCACGGGTTTTTAAAAGTAATTGACTTTTATAATGGGGTTTAGCTGCTTTTCACTGCTGTGTTTATGCCGCTTTACACCCACTTGACTCACTTACAGAGAGATATCATTACATAGGTTTTAAGATTCTTACTAGACAGATAGATTCTTGGGCGGTGAATAGGTGGTGTTGAGTCCAATTCACTGAGCAAGGAGTAGGTATTGTCTATTACCTATTGAGTTTATGGAACGGTATCTGAGCTAATTTGAAACCCTTGTTTTATGCATCACCCCACCTCACCTTTACCGTTAAGCAGCCATAGTGTTTTTTCTAAACGTGTGTCTCTGTTCTGTTTTGTAATTCAGTTCAAGGGTAGCGGTTTTTACATTCCCTCTATAAGTGATATCTTATGATAAGTGTCATTTTCTGTGTGACTTATTTCATTTGGAATCGTCCTACCTAAATCCACTCATCTTGCTGCTACTAGCATTATGACGTTGATTTCATGGCTGAGTGATATTCTATTGTACATAAGGACCACAACTTCTTTATCCATTTTTGTCTTTTCTGGGATATTTAAGGTGTAACGAAGTGGAGGTTCTTGTCAACAGAGCAGCCCTAAACTTTGGGGAGCCTGTGTCTTGCTGATTTTTAGTTTTGCCAATTTATACGCCCATGAGTGGAAGTGCCCTATGCTCTCTAAGCTGAGTTTTTTAGATGTTTCAGGACGCACCGTACACTTCTCCAGAGTGGCTGTTGGCAATTTACATCCCGCCCATCAGCGTGGCCAGGCTCCCATTTCTCCATGGCCTGTCCTGCATTTCTGGTTTTGACACTTTATTCAGCATGGCCCTTTTGACCGATGGGAAGCGAGTCTTCTTTGTAGCGCTGATTTGCCTTTCCAGGTTGCTTGGTTGGCCAAAAAGGGCGTATGCGTTTTTTCCTGAATATATTCAGGAAAAAACGCATACGCCCTTTTTGGCCAAGGGCGTCATTGTCGAGGTTTTGCCCCTTTTCCTGTGCTTTAAAGGCGATTCGAATCTCCCTCCTGAAATGTGTTTCCTGCAATTCTGCCTTGCTTTCAAATCCTCTTCGTTGCCTTCCCTCAATATATTTGTGGACGAGAGTTATCATTTATAAGTCTGCAGGTTTGTGAATTGCAGTGCCCCTGAGCTCCATTTTTCAACTCGCTTTCTTGGGAGCTGGCCTCAAAAGCGCAGGATTGCTTCAGGCCCTATTTTGGTTCCGGCCGGCAGGCTGAGCCTGTGGTTAATTCTTCTTCCTGATGAGAAAATAGAGTGACCTGTGCCTGTCCCTACACCTAGAGCTAGTCTCTCATTGGTTCCCCTTCTTCCTGTTCATCCTCAGGACAAATTGCAACCTGTACGGAACAGGAGGTTAAAAGTGCTGATTCTCCAAGGAGGCAGGTTGCTAGTGAAGCGGCTGGAATGGCGAACCCGAGCACAAGGAGATGAGAAATGAGGTGCGTTTTAGAAACCTTTCCCGATCACACGGTGTACCGTCTTCTGGGTTTCTCATGCATGTTTTCGATGTAGGAAGATGCCCTTGAACCTGGAGATTTGGGACCCATGGGATGGGTACCACGCAGTATTACTTTAAAGGGTCTGCGTTTCCTCACCCAACCTCACCAAACCTCTCAGCCCCATGAGTGTCCACCCTTATGTCTCAATCAGCTGTGGGTCTAGATATGGTCAATCCAGGTGGCATCACAGCCCCTGAACGAATTTTGTAAGAATTTCTCTCTCTTTCACTGTCTTTGTTTCATGGGTTTTTAAAAGTAATTGATTTTTATAATGGGGTTTAGCTGCTTTTCACTGCTGTGTTTCTGCCGCTTTACACCCACTTGACTCACTTACAGAGAGATATCAATACATAGGTTTTAAGATTCTTACTAGTCAGATATATTCTTGGGCGGTGAATAGGGGGTGTTGAGTCCAATTCACTGAGCAAGGAGTAGGTCTTGTCTATTACCTATTGAGTTTATGGAACGGTATCTGAGCTAATTTGAAACCCTTGTTTTATGCATCACCCCACCTCACCTTTACCGTTAAGCAGCCATAGTGTTTTTTCTAAACGTGTGTCTCTGTTCTGTTTTGTAATTCAGTTCAAGGGTAGCGGTTTTTACATTCCCTCTATAAGTGATATCTTATGATAAGTGTCATTTTCTGTGTGACTTATTTCATTTGGAATCGTCCTACCTAAATCCACTCATCTTGCTGCTACTAGCATTATGACGTTGATTTCATGGCTGAGTGATATTCTATTGTACATAAGGACCACAACTTCTTTATCCATTTTTGTCTTTCCTGTGATATTTAAGGTGTAACGAAGTGGAGGTTCTTGTCAACAGAGCAGCCCTAAACTTTGGGGAGCCTGTGTCTTGCTGATTTTTAGTTTTGCCAATTTATACGCCCATGAGTGGAAGTGCCCTATGCTCTCTAAGCTGAGTTTTTTAGATGTTTCAGGACGCACCGTACACTTCTCCAGAGTGGCTGTTGGCAATTTACATCCCGCCCATCAGCGTAGCCAGGCTCCCGTTTCTCCATGGCCTGTCCTGCATTTCTGGTTTTGACACTTTATTCAGCATGTCCCTTTTGACCGATGGGAAGCGAGACTTCTTTGTAGCGCTGATTTGCCTTTCCAGGTTGCTTGGTTGGCCAAAAAGGGCGTATGCGTTTTTTCCTGAATATATTCAGGAAAAATCGCATACGCCCTTTTTGGCCAAGGGCGTCATTGTCGAGGTTTTGCCCCTTTTCCTGTGCTTTAAAGGCGATTCGAATCTCCCTCCTGAAATGTGTTTCCTGCAATTCTGCCTTGCTTTCAAATCCTCTTCGTTGCCATCCCTCAATATATTTGTGGACGAGAGTTATCATTTATAAATCTGCAGTTTTGTGAATTGCAGTGCCCCTGAGCTCCATTTTTCAACTCGCTTTCTTGGGAGCTGGCCTCAAAAGAGCAGGATTGCTTCAGGCCCTATTTTGGTTCCGGCCGGCAGGCTGAGCCTGTGGTTAATTCTTCTTCCTGATGAGAAAATAGAGTGACCTGTGCCTGTCCCTACACCAAGAGCTAGTCTCTCATTGGTTCCCCTTCTTCCTGTTCATCCTCAGGACAAATTGCAACCTGTACGGAACAGGAGGTTAAAGGTGCTGATTCTCCAAGGAGGCAGGTTGCTAGTGAAGCGGCTGGAATGGCGAACCCGAGCACAAGGAGATGAGAAATGAGGTGCGTTTTAGAAACCTTTCCCGATCACACGGTGTACCGTCTTCTGGGTTTCTCATGCATGTTTTCGATGTAGGAAGATGCCCTTGAACCTGGAGATTTGGGACCCATGGGATGGGTACCACGCAGTATTACTTTAAAGGGTCTGCGTTTCCTCACCCAACCTCACCAAACCTCTCAGCCCCATGAGTGTCCACCCTTATGTCTCAATCAGCTGTGGGTCTAGATATGGTCAATCCAGGTGGCATCACAGCCCCTGAACGAATTTTGTAAGAATTTCTCTCTCTTTCACTGTCTTTGTTTCATGGGTTTTTAAAAGTAATTGATTTTTATAATGGGGTTTAGCTGCTTTTCACTGCTGTGTTTCTGCCGCTTTACACCCAATTGACTCACTTACAGAGAGATATCA
This sequence comes from Balaenoptera physalus, assembly GCF_965194825.1. NCBI lineage: Eukaryota > Metazoa > Chordata > Mammalia > Artiodactyla > Balaenopteridae > Balaenoptera > Balaenoptera physalus. Next base: position 53,752 of record NW_028125105.1, read on the forward strand.
ATACATAGGTTTTAAGATTCTTACTAGTCAGATATATTCTTGGGCGGTGAATAGGGGGTGTTGAGTCCAATTCACTGAGCAAGGAGTAGGTCTTGTCTATTACCTATTGAGTTTATGGAACGGTATCTGAGCTAATTTGAAACCCTTGTTTTATGCATCACCCCACCTCACCTTTACCGTTAAGCAGCCATAGTGTTTTTTCTAAACGTGTGTCTCTGTTCTGTTTTGTAATTCAGTTCAAGGGTAGCGGTTTTTACATTCCCTCTATAAGTGATATCTTATGATAAGTGTCATTTTCTGTGTGACTTATTTCATTTGGAATCGTCCTACCTAAATCCACTCATCTTGCTGCTACTAGCATTATGACGTTGATTTCATGGCTGAGTGATATTCTATTGTACATAAGGACCACAACTTCTTTATCCATTTTTGTCTTTCCTGGGATATTTAAGGTGTAACGAAGTGGAGGTTCTTGTCAACAGAGCAGCCCTAAACTTTGGGGAGCCTGTGTCTTGCTGATTTTTAGTTTTGCCAATTTATACGCCCATGAGTGGAAGTGCCCTATGCTCTCTAAGCTGAGTTTTTTAGATGTTTCAGGACGCACCGTACACTTCTCCAGAGTGGCTGTTGGCAATTTACATCCCGCCCATCAGCGCAGCCAGGCTCCCGTTTCTCCATGGCCTGTCCTGCATTTCTGGTTTTGACACTTTATTCAGCATGTCCCTTTTGACCGATGGGAAGCGAGACTTCTTTGTAGCGCTGATTTGCCTTTCCAGGTTGCTTGGTTGGCCAAAAAGGGCGTATGCGTTTTTTCCTGAATATATTCAGGAAAAAACGCATACGCCCTTTTTGGCCAAGGGCGTCATTGTCGAGGTTTTGCCCCTTTTCCTGTGCTTTAAAGGCGATTCGAATCTCCCTCCTGAAATGTGTTTCCTGCAATTCTGCCTTGCTTTCAAATCCTCTTCGTTGCCTTCCCTCAATATATTTGTGGACGAGAGTTATCATTTATAAGTCTGCAGGTTTGTGAATTGCAGTGCCCCTGAGCTCCATTTTTCAACTCGCTTTCTTGGGAGCTGGCCTCAAAAGCGCAGGATTGCTTCAGGCCCTATTTTGGTTCCGGCCGGCAGGCTGAGCCTGTGGTTAATTCTTCTTCCTGATGAGAAAATAGAGTGACCTGTGCCTGTCCCTACACCTAGAGCTAGTCTCTCATTGGTTCCCCTTCTTCCTGTTCATCCTCAGGACAAATTGCAACCTGTACGGAACAGGAGGTTAAAGGTGCTGATTCTCCAAGGAGGCAGGTTGCTAGTGAAGCGGCTGGAATGGCGAACCCAAACACAAGGAGATGAGAAATGAGGTGCGTTATAGAAACCTTTCCCGATCACACGGTGTACCGTCTTCTGGGTTTCTCATGCATGTTTTCGATGTAGGAAGATGCCCTTGAACATGGAGATTTGGGACCCATGGGATGGGTACCACGCAGTATTACTTTAAAGGGTCTGCGTTTCCTCACCCAACCTCACCAAACCTCTCAGCCCCATGAGTGTCCACCCTTATGTCTCAATCAGCTGTGGGTCTAGATATGGTCAATCCAGGTGGCATCACAGCCCCTGAACGAATTTTGTAAGAATTTCTCTCTCTTTCACTGTCTTTGTTTCACGGGTTTTTAAAAGTAATTGATTTTTATAATGGGGTTTAGCTGCTTTTCACTGCTGTGTTTCTGCCGCTTTACACCCACTTGACTCACTTACAGAGAGATATCAATACATAGGTTTTAAGATTCTTACTAGTCAGATATATTCTTGGGCGGTGAATAGGGGGTGTTGAGTCCAATTCACTGAGCAAGGAGTAGGTCTTGTCTATTACCTATTGAGTTTATGGAACGGTATCTGAGCTAATTTGAAACCCTTGTTTTATGCATCACCCCACCACACCTTTACCGTTAAGCATCCATAGTGTTTTGTCTAAACGTGTGTCTCTGTTCTGTTTTGTAATTCAGTTCAAGGGTAGCGGTTTTTACATTCCCTCTATAAGTGATATCTTATGATAAGTGTCATTTTCTGTGTGACTTATTTCATTTGGAATCGTCCTACCTAAATCCACTCATCTTGCTGCTACTAGCATTATGACGTTGATTTCATGGCTGAGTGATATTCTATTGTACATAAGGACCACAACTTCTTTATCCATTTTTGTCTTTCCTGGGATATTTAAGGTGTAATGAAGTGGAGGTTCTTGTCAACAGAGCAGCCCTAAACTTTGGGGAGCCTGTGTCTTGCTGATTTTTAGTTTTCCCAATTTATACGCCCATGAGTGGAAGTGCCCTATGCTCTCTAAGCTGAGTTTTTTAGATGTTTCAGGACACACCGTACACTTCTCCAGAGTGGCTGTTGGCAATTTACATCCCGCCCATCAGCGTAGCCAGGCTCCCGTTTCTCCATGGCCTGTCCTGCATTTCTGGTTTTGACACTTTATTCAGCATGGCCCTTTTGACCGATGGGAAGCGAGTCTTCTTTGTAGCGCTGATTTGCCTTTCCAGGTTGCTTGGTTGGCCAAAAAGGGCGTATGCGTTTTTTCCTGAATATATTCAGGAAAAAACGCATACGCCCTTTTTGGCCAAGGGCGTCATTGTCGAGGTTTTGCCCCTTTTCCTGTGCTTTAAAGGCGATTCAAATCTCCCTCCTGAAATGTGTTTCCTGCAATTCTGCCTTGCTTTCAAATCCTCTTCGTTGCCTTCCCTCAATATATTTGTGGACGAGAGTTATCATTTATAAGTCTGCAGGTTTGTGAATTGCAGTGCCCCTGAGCTCCATTTTTCAACTCGCTTTCTTGGGAGCTGGTCGCAAAAGCGCAGGATTGCTTCAGGCGCTATTCTGGTCCCGGGCGGCAGGCTGAGCCTGTGGTTAATTCTTCTTCCTGATGGGAAAATAGAGTGACCTGTGCCTGTCCCAACACCTAGACCTAGTCTCTCATTGGTTCCCCCTCTTCCTGTTCATCCTCAGGACAAATTGCAACCTGTACGGAACAGGAGGTTAAAGGTGCTGATTCTCCAAGGAGGGAGATTGCTAGTAAAGCGGATGGAATGGCGAACCCGAGAACAAGGAGATGAGAAATGAGGTGCATTTTGGAAACCTTTCCCGATCACACGGTGTACCATCTTCTGGGTTTCTCATTCATGTTTTCGATGTAGGAAGATGCCCTTGAACCTGGAGATTTGGGACCCATGGGATGGGTACCACGCAGTATTACTTTAAAGGGTCTGCGTTTCCTCACCCAACCTCACCAAAGCTCTCAGCCCCAAGAGTGTCCACCCTTATGTCTCAGTCAGCTGTGGGTCTAGATATGGTCAATCCAGGTGGCATCACAGCCCCTGAACGAATTGTGTAAGAATTTCTCTCTCTTTCACTGTCTTTGTTTCACGGGTTTTTAAAAGTAATTGACTTTTATAATGGGGTTTAGCTGCTTTTCACTGCTGTGTTTATGCCGCTTTACACCCACTTGACTCACTTACAGAGAGATATCAGTACATAGGTTTTAAGATTCTTACTAGTCAGATAGATTCTTGGGCGGTGAATAGGTGGTGTTGAGTCCAATTCACTGAGCAAGGAGTAGGTCTTGTCTATTACCTATTGGGTTTATGGAACAGTATCTGAGCTAATTTGAAAAGCTTGTTTTATGCATCACACCACCTCACCTTTCCCCTTAAGCAGCCATAGTGTGCTTTCTAAACGTGTGACTCTGCTCTGTTTTGTAATTCAGTTCAAGGGTAGCGGTTTTTACATTCCCTCTATAAGTGATATCTTATGATAAGTGTCATTTTCTGTGTGACTTATTTCATTTAGAATCGTCCTACCTAAATCCACTCATCTTGCTGCTACTAGCATTATGACGTTTATTTCATGGCTGAGTGATATTCTATTGTACATAAGGACCACAACTTCTTTATCCATTTTTGTCTTTCCTGGGATATTTAAGGTGTAACGAAGTGGAGGTTCTTGTCAACAGAGCAGCCCTAAACTTTGGGGAGCCTGTGTCTTGCTGATTTTTAGTTTTGCCAATTTATACGCCCATGAGTGGAAGTGCCCTATGCTCTCCAAGCTGAGTTTTTTAGATGTTTCAGGACGCACCGTACACTTCTCCAGAGTGGCTGTTGGCAATTTACATCCCGCCCATCAGCGAAGCCAGGCTCCTGTTTCTCCATGGCCTGTCCTGCATTTCTGGTTTTGACACTTTATTCAGCATGGCCCTTTTGACCGATGGGAAGCGAGACTTCTTTGTAGCGCTGATTTGCCTTTCCAGGTTGCTTGGTTGGCCAAAAAGGGCGTATGCGTTTTTTCCTGAATATATTCAGGAAAAAACGCATACGCCCTTTTTGGCCAAGGGCGTCATTGTCGAGGTTTTGCCCCTTTTCCTGTGCTTTAAAGGCGATTCGAATCTCCCTCCTGAAATGTGTTTCCTGCAATTCTGCCTTGCTTTCAAATCCTCTTCGTTGCCTTCCCTCAATATATTTGTGGACGAGAGTTATCATTTATAAGTCTGCAGGTTTGTGAATTGCAGTGCCCCTGAGCTCCATTTTTCAACTCGCTTTCTTGGGAGCTGGCCTCAAAAGCGCAGGATTGCTTCAGGCCCTATTTTGGTTCCGGCCGGCAGGCTGAGCCTGTGGTTAATTCTTCTTCCTGATGAGAAAATAGAGTGACCTGTGCCTGTCCCTACACCTAGAGCTAGTCTCTCATTGGTTCCCCTTCTTCCTGTTCATCCTCAGGACAAATTGCAACCTGTACGGAACAGGAGGTTAAAGGTGCTGATTCTCCAAGGAGGCAGGTTGCTAGTGAAGCGGCTGGAATGGCGAACCCGAGCACAAGGAGATGAGAAATGAGGTGCGTTTTAGAAACCTTTCCCGATCACACGGTGTACCGTCTTCTGGGTTTCTCATGCATGTTTTCGATGTAGGAAGATGCCCTTGAACCTGGAGATTTGGGACCCATGGGATGGGTACCACGCAGTATTACTTTAAAGGGTCTGCGTTTCCTCACCCAACCTCACCAAACCTCTCAGCCCCATGAGTGTCCACCCTTATGTCTCAATCAGCTGTGGGTCTAGATATGGTCAATCCAGGTGGCATCACAGCCCCTGAACGAATTTTGTAAGAATTTCTCTCTCTTTCACTGTCTTTGTTTCATGGGTTTTTAAAAGTAATTGATTTTTATAATGGGGTTTAGCTGCTTTTCACAGCTGTGTTTCTGCCGCTTTACACCCACTTGACTCACTTACAGAGAGATATCAATACATAGGTTTTAAGATTCTTACTAGTCAGATATATTCTTGGGCGGTGAATAGGGTGTGTTGAGTCCAATTCACTGAGCAAGGAGTAGGTCTTGTCTAGTACCTATTGAGTTTATGGAACGGTATCTGAGATAATTTGAAACCCTTGTTTTATGCATCACCCCACCTCACCTTTACCGTTAAGCAGCCATAGTGTTTTTTCTAAACGTGTGTCTCTGTTCTGTTTTGTAATTCAGTTCAAGGGTAGCGGTTTTTACATTCCCTCTATAAGTGATATCTTATGATAAGTGTCATTTTCTGTGTGACTTATTTCATTTGGAATCGTCCTACCTAAATCCACTCATCTTGCTGCTACTAGCATTATGACGTTGATTTCATGGCTGAGTGATATTCTGTTGTACATAAGGACCACAACTTCTTTATCCATTTTTGTCTTTCCTGGGATATTTAAGGTGTAACGAAGTGGAGGTTCTTGTCAACAGAGCAGCCCTAAACTTTGGGGAGCCTGTGTCTTGCTGATTTTTAGTTTTCCCAATTTATACGCCCATGAGTGGAAGTGCCCTATGCTCTCTAAGCTGAGTTTTTTAGATGTTTCAGGACACACCGTACACTTCTCCAGAGTGGCTGTTGGCAATTTACATCCCGCCCATCAGCGTAGCCAGGCTCCCGTTTCTCCATGGCCTGTCCTGCATTTCTGGTTTTGACACTTTATTCAGCATGGCCCTTTTGACCGATGGGAAGCGAAACTTCTTTGTAGCGCTGATTTGCCTTTCCAGGTTGCTTGGTTGGCCAAAAAGGGCGTATGCGTTTTTTCCTGAATATATTCAGGAAAAAACGCATACGCCCTTTTTGGCCAAGGGCATCATTGTCGAGCTTTTGCCGCTTTTCCTGTGCTTTAAAGGCGATTCGAATCTCCCTCCTGAAATCTGTTTCCTGCAATTCTGCCTTGCTTTCAACTCCTCTTCGTTGCCTTCCCTCAATATATTTGTGGACGAGAGTTATCATTTATAAGTCTGCAGGGTTGTGAATTGCAGTGCCCCTGAGCTCCATTTTTCAACTCGCTTTCTTGGGAGCTGGCCGCAAAAGCGCAGGATTGCTTCAGGCCCTATTCTGGTCCCGGGCGGCAGGCTGAGCCTGTGGTTAATTCTTCTTCCTGATGGGAAAATAGAGTGACCTGTGCCTGTCCCAACACCTAGACCTAGTCTCTCATTGGTTCCCCATCTTCCTGTTCATCCTCAGGACAAATTGCAACCTGTACGGAACAGGAGGTTAAAGGTGCTGATTCTCCAAGGAGGGAGATTGCTAGTAAAGCGGATGGAATGGCGAACCCGAGAACAAGGAGATGAGAAATGAGGTGCGTTTTGGAAACCTTTCCCGATCACACGGTGTACCATCTTCGGGGTTTCTCATGCATGTTTTCGATGTAGGAAGATGCCCTTGAACCTGGAGATTTGGGACCCATGGGATGGGTACCACGCAGCATTACTTTAAAGGGTCTGCGTTTCCTCAGCCAACCTCACCAAACCTCTCAGCCCCAAGAGTGTCCACCCTTATGTCTCAGTCAGCTGTGGGTCTAGATATGGTCAATCCAGGTGGCATCACAGCCCCTGAACGAATTGTGTAAGAATTTCTCTCTCTTTCACTGTCTTTGTTTCACGGGTTTTTAAAAGTAATTGACTTTTATAATGGGGTTTAGCTGCTTTTCACTGCTGTGTTTCTGCCGCTTTACACCCACTTGACTCACTTACAGAGAGATATCAATACATAGGTTTTAAGATTCTTACTAGTCAGATAGATTCTTGGGCGGTGAATAGGGGGTGTTGAGTCCAATTCACTGAGCAAGGAGTAGGTCTTGTCTATTACCTATTGAGTTTATGGAACGGTATCTGAGCTAATTTGAAACCCTTGTTTTATGCTTAACCCCACCACACCTTTACCGTTAAGCAGCCATAGTGTCTTTTCTAAACGTGTGTCTCTGTTCTGTTTTGTAATTCAGTTCAAGGGTAGCGGTTTTTACATTCGCTCTATAAGTGATATCTTATGATAAGTGTCATTTTCTGTGTGACTTATTTCATTTGGAATCGTCCTACCTAAATCCACTCATCTTGCTGCTACTAGCATTATGACGTTGCTTTCATGGCTGAGTGATATTCTATTGTACATAAGGACCACAACTTCTTTATCCATTTTTGTCTTTCCTGGGATATTTAAGGTGTAACAAAGTGGAGGTTCTTGTCAACAGAGCAGCCCTAAACTTTGGGGAGCCTGTGTCTTTCTGATTTTTAGTTTTCCCAATTTATACGCCCATGAGTGGAAGTGCCCTATGCTCTCTAAGCTGAGTTTTTTAGATGTTTCAGGACACACCGTACACTTCTCCAGAGTGGCTGTTGGCAATTTACATCCCGCCCATCAGCGTAGCCAGGCTCCCGTTTCTCCATGGCCTGTCCTGCATTTCTGGTTTTGACACTTTATTCAGCATGGCCTTTTTGACCGATGGGAAGCGAGTCTACTTTGTAGCGCTGATTTGCCTTTCCAGGTTGCTTGGTTGGCCAAAAAGGGCGTATGCGTTTTTTCCTGAATATATTCAGGAAAAAACGCATAGGCCCTTTTTGGCCAAGGGCGTCATTGTCGAGGTTTTGCCCCTTTTCCTGTGCTTTAAAGGCGATTCGAATCTCCCTCCTGAAATGTGTTTCCTGCAATTCTGCCTTGCTTTCAACTCCTCTTCGTTGCCTTCCCTCAATATATTTGTGGACGAGAGTTATCATTTATAAGTCTGCAGGTTTGTGAATTGCAGTGCCCCTGAGCTCCATTTTTCAACTCGCTTTCTTGGGAGCTGGCCTCAAAAGCGCAGGATTGCTTCAGGCCCTATTTTGGTTCCGGCCGGCATGCTGAGCCTGTGGTTAATTCTTCTTCCTGATGAGAAAATAGAGTGACCTGTGCCTGTCCCTACACCTAGAGCTAGTCTCTCATTGGTTCCCCCTCTTCCTGTTCATCCTCAGGACAAATTGCAACCTGTACGGAACAGGAGGTTAAAGTGCTGATTCTCCAAGGAGGCAGGTTGCTAGTGAAGCGGCTGGAATGGCGAACCCGAGCACAAGGAGATGAGAAATGAGGTGCGTTTTAGAAACCTTTCCCGATCACACGGTGTACCGTCTTCTGGGTTTCTCATGCCTGTTTTCGATGTAGGAAGATGCCCTTGAACCTGGAGATTTGGGACCCATGGGATGGGTACCACGCAGTATTACTTTAAAGGGTCTGCGTTTCCTCACCCAACCTCACCAAACCTCTCAGCCCCATGAGTTTCCACCCTTATGTCTCAATCAGCTGTGGGTCTAGATATGGTCAATCCAGGTGGCATCACAGCCCCTGAACGAATTTTGTAAGAATTTCTCTCTCTTTCACTGTCTTTGTTTCACGGGTTTTTAAAAGTAATTGATTATTATAATGGGGTTTAGCTGCTTTTCACTGCTGTGTTTCTGCCGCTTTACACCCACTTGACTCACTTACAGAGAGATATCAATACATAGGTTTTAAGATTCTTACTAGTCAGATATACTCTTGGGCGGTGAATAGGGGGTGTTGAGTCCAATTCACTGAGCAAGGAGTAGGTCTTGTCTATTACCTATTGAGTTTATGGAACGGTATCTGAGCTAATTTGAAACCCTTGTTTTATGCATCACCCCACCTCACCTTTACCGTTAAGCAGCCATAGTGTTTTTTCTAAACGTGTGTCTCTGTTCTGTTTTGTAATTCAGTTCAAGGGTAGCGGTTTTACATTCCCTCTATAAGTGATATCTTATGATAAGTGTCTTTTTCTGTGTGACTTATTTCACTTAGAATCGTCGTACCTAAATCCACTCATCATGCTGCTACTAGCCTTATGACGTTGATTTCATGGCTGAGTGATATTCCATTGTACATAAGGACCACAACTTCTTTATCCATTTTTCTATTTCCTGGGATATTTAAGGTGTAACAAAGTGGAGGTTCTTGTCAACAGAGCAGCCCTAAACTTTGGGGTGCCTGTGTCTTGCTGATTTTTAGTTTTCCCAATTTATACGCCCATGAGTGGAAGTGCCCTATGCTCTCTAAGCTGAGTTTTTTAGATGTTTCAGGACATACCGTACACTTCTCCAGAGTGGCTGTTGGCAATTTACGTCCCGCCCATCAGCGTAGCAAGGCTCCCATTTCTCCATGGCCTGTCCTGCATTTCTGGTTTTGACACTTTATTCAGCAGGGCCCTTTTGACCGATGGGAAGCGAGACTTCTTTGTAGCGCTGATTTGCCTTTCCAGGTTGCTTGGTTGGCCAAAAAGGGCGTATGCGTTTTTTCCTGAATATATTCAGGAAAAAACGCATACGCCCTTTTTGGCCAAGGCCATCATTGACGAGGTTTTGCCGCTTTTCCTGTGCTTTAAAGGCGATTCGAATCTCCCTCCTGAAATCTGTTTCCTGCAATTCTGCCTTGCTTTCAACTCCTCTTCGTTGCCTTCCCTCAATATATGTGTGGACGAGAGTTATCATTTATAAGTCTGCAGGTTTGTGAATTGCAGTGCCCCTGAGCTCCATTTTTCAACTCGCTTTCTTGGGAGCTGGCCGCAAAAGCGCAGGATTGCTTCACGCCCTATTCTGGTCCCGGGCGGCAGGCTGAGCCTGTAGTTAATTCTTCTTCCTGATGGGAAAATAGAGTGACCTGTGCCTGTCCCAACACCTAGAGCTAGTCTCTCATTGGTTCCCCCTCTTCCTGTTCATCCTCAGGACAAATTGCAACCTGTACTGAACAGGAGGTTAAAGGTGCTGATTCTCCAAGGAGGGAGATTGCTACTAAAGCGGATGGAATGGCGAACCCGAGAACAAGGAGATGAGAAATGAGGTGCGTTTTGGAAACCTTTCCCGATCACACGGTGTACCATCATCTGGGTTTCTCATGCATGTTTTCGATGTAGGAAGATGCCCTTGAACCTGGAGATTTGGGACCCATGGGATGGGTACCACGCAGTATTACTTTAAAGGTTCTGTGTTTCCTCACCCAACCTCACCAAACCTCTCAGCCCCAAGAGTGTCCACCCTTATGTCTCAGTCAGCTGTGGGTCTAGATATGGTCAATCCAGGTGGCATCACAGCCCCTGAACGAATTGTGTAAGAATTTCTCTCTCTTTCACTGTCTTTGTTTCACGGGTTTTTAAAAGTAATTGACTTTTATAATGGGGTTTAGCTGCTTTTCACTGTTGTGTTTATGCCGCATTACACCCACTTGACTCACTTACAGAGAGATATCAATACATAGGTTTTAAGATTCTTACTAGTCAGATAGATTCTTGGGCGGTGAATAGGGGGTGTTGAGTCCAATTCACTGAGCAAGGAGTAGGTCTTGTCTATTACCTATTGGGTTTATGGAACAGTATCTGAGCTAATTTGAAAAGCTTGTTTTATGCATCACACCACCTCACCTTTCCCCTTAAGCAGCCATAGTGTGCTTTCTAAACGTGTGACTCTGCTCTGTTTTGTAATTCAGTTCAAGGGTAGCGGTTTTTACATTCCCTCTATAAGTGATATCTTATGATAAGTGTCATTTTCTGTGTGACTTATTTCATTTGGAATCGTCCTACCTAAATCCACTCATCTTGCTGCTACTAGCATTATGACGTTGATTTCATGGCTGAGTGATATTCTATTGTACATAAGGACCACAACATCTTTATCCATTTTTGTCTTTCCTGGGATATTTAAGGTGTAACGAAGTGGAGGTTCTTGTCAACAGAGCAGCCCTAAACTTTGGGGTGCCTGTGTCTTGCTGATTTTTAGTTTTGCCAATTTATACGCCCATGAGTGGAAGTGCCCTATGCTCTCTAAGCTGAGTTTTTTAGATGTTTCAGGACACACCGTACACTTCTCCAGAGTGGCTGTTGGCAATTTACATCCCGCCCATCAGCGTAGCCAGGCTCCCGTTTCTCCATGGCCTGTCCTGCATTTCTGGTTTTGACACTTTATTCAGCATGGCCCTTTTGACCGATGGGAAGCGAGACTTCTTTGTAGCGCTGATTTGCCTTTCCAGGTTGCTTGGTTGGCCAAAAAGGGCGTATGCGTTTTTTCCTGAATATATTCAGGAAAAAACGCATACGCCCTTTTTGGCCAAGGGCGTCATTGTCGAGGTTTTGCCGCTTTTCCTGTGCTTTAAAGGCGATTCGAATCTCCCTCCTGAAATGTGTTTCCTGCAATTCTGCCTTGCTTTCCAATCCTCTTCGTTGCCTTCCCTCAATATATTTGTGGACGAGAGTTATCATTTATAAGTCTGCAGGTTTGTGAATTGCAGTGCCCCTGAGCTCCATTTTTCAACTCGCTTTCTTGGGAGCTGGCCTCAAAAGCGCAGGATTGCTTCAGGCCCTATTTGGTTCCGGCCGGCATGCTGAGCCTGTGGTTAATTCTTCTTCCTGATGAGAAAATAGAGTGACCTGTGCCTGTCCCTACACCTAGAGCTAGTCTCTCATTGGTTCCCCCTCTTCCCGTTCATCCTCAGGACAAATTGCAACATGTACGGAACAGGAGGTTAAAGGTGCTGATTCTCCAAGGAAGCAGATTGCTAGTGAAGCGGCTGGAATGGCGAACCCGAGCACAAGGAGATGAGAAATGAGGTGCGTTTTAGAAATCTTTCCCGATCACACGGTGTACCGTCTTCTGGGTTTCTCATGCATGTTTTCGATGTAGGAAGATGCCCTTGAACCTGGAGATTTGGGACCCATGGGATGGGTACCACGCAGTATTACTTTAAAGGGTCTGTGTTTCCTCACCCAACCTCACCAAACCTCTCAGCCCCATGAGTGTCCACCCTTATGTCTCAATCAGCTGTGGGTCTAGATATGGTCAATCCATGTGGCATCACAGACCCTGAACGAATTTTGTAAGAATTTCTCTCTCTTTCACTGTCTTTGTTTTACGGGTTTTTAAAAGTAATTGATTTTTATAATGGGGTTTAGCTGCTCTTCACTGCTGTGTTTCTGCCGCTTTACACCCACTTGACTCACTTACAGAGAGATATCAATACATAGGTTTTAAGATTCTTACTAGTCAGATATATTCTTGGGCGGTGAATAGGGGGTGTTGAGTCCAATTCACTGAGCAAGGAGTAGGTCTTGTCTATTACCTATTGAGTTTATGGAACGGTATCTGAGCTAATTTGAAACCCTTGTTTTATGCATCACCCCACCTCACCTTTCCCGTTAAGCAGCCATAGTGTTTCTTCTAAACGTGTGTCTCTGTTCTGTTTTGTAATACAGTTCAAGGGTAGCGGTTTTTACATTCCCTCTATAAGTGATATCTTATGATAAGTGTCTTTTTCTGTGTGACTTATTTCACTTAGAATCGTCGTACCTAAATCCACTCATCATGCTGCTACTAGCCTTATGACGTTGATTTCATGGCTGAGTGATATTCCATTGTACATAAGGACCACAACTTCTTTATCCATTTTTCTCTTTCCTGGGATATTTAAGGTGTAACGAAGTGGAGGTTCTTTTCAACAGAGCAGCCCTAAACTTTGGGGTGCCTGTGTCTTGCTGATTTTTAGTTTTCCCAATTTATACGCCCATGAGTGGAAGTGCCCTATGCTCTCTAAGCTGAGTTTTTTAGATGTTTCAGGACATACCGTACACTTCTCCAGAGTGGCTGTTGGCAATTTACGTCCCGCCCATCAGCGTAGCAAGGCTCCCATTTCTCCATGGCCTGTCCTGCATTTCTGGTTTTGACACTTTATTCAGCAGGGCCCTTTTGACCGATGGGAAGCGAGACTTCTTTGTAGCGCTGATTTGCCTTTCCAGGTTGCTTGGTTGGCCAAAAAGGGCGTATGCGTTTTTTCCTGAATATATTCAGGAAAAAACGCATACGCCCTTTTTGGCCAAGGGCATCATTGACGAGGTTTTGCCGCTTTTCCTGTGCTTTAAAGGCGATTCGAATCTCCCTCCTGAAATCTGTTTCCTGCAATTCTGCCTTGCTTTCAACTCCTCTTCGTTTCCTTCCCTCAATATATGTGTGGACGAGAGTTATCATTTATAAGTCTGCAGGTTTGTGAATTGCAGTGCCCCTGAGCTCCATTTTTCAACTCGCTTTCTTGGGAGCTGGCCGCAAAAGCGCAGGATTGCTTCACGCCCTATTCTGGTCCCGGGCGGCAGGCTGAGCCTGTAGTTAATTCTTCTTCCTGATGGGAAAATAGAGTGACCTGTGCCTGTCCCAACACCTAGAGCTAGTCTCTCATTGGTTCCCCCTCTTCCTGTTCATCCTCAGGACAAATTGCAACCTGTACTGAACAGGAGGTTAAAGGTGCTGATTCTCCAAGGAGGGAGATTGCTACTAAAGCGGATGGAATGGCGAACCCGAGAACAAGGAGATGAGAAATGAGGTGCGTTTTGGAAACCTTTCCCGATCACACGGTGTACCATCATCTGGGTTTCTCATGCATGTTTTCGATGTAGGAAGATGCCCTTGAACCTGGAGATTTGGGACCCATGGGATGGGTACCACGCAGTATTACTTTAAAGGTTCTGTGTTTCCTCACCCAACCTCACCAAACCTCTCAGCCCCAAGAGTGTCCACCCTTATGTCTCAGTCAGCTGTGGGTCTAGATATGGTCAATCCAGGTGGCATCACAGCCCCTGAACGAATTGTGTAAGAATTTCTCTCTCTTTCACTGTCTTTGTTTCACGGGTTTTTAAAAGTAATTGACTTTTATAATGGGGTTTAGCTGCTTTTCACTGTTGTGTTTATGCCGCATTACACCCACTTGACTCACTTACAGAGAGATATCAATACATAGGTTTTAAGATTCTTACTAGTCAGATAGATTCTTGGGCGGTGAATAGGGGGTGTTGAGTCCAATTCACTGAGCAAGGAGTAGGTCTTGTCTATTACCTATTGGGTTTATGGAACAGTATCTGAGCTAATTTGAAAAGCTTGTTTTATGCATCACACCACCTCACCTTTCCCCTTAAGCAGCCATAGTGTGCTTTCTAAACGTGTGACTCTGCTCTGTTTTGTAATTCAGTTCAAGGGTAGCGGTTTTTACATTCCCTCTATAAGTGATATCTTATGATAAGTGTCATTTTCTGTGTGACTTATTTCATTTGGAATCGTCCTACCTAAATCCACTCATCTTGCTGCTACTAGCATTATGACGTTGATTTCATGGCTGAGTGATATTCTATTGTACATAAGGACCACAACTTCTTTATCCATTTTTGTCTTTCCTGGGATATTTAAGGTGTAACGAAGTGGAGGTTCTTGTCAACAGAGCAGCCCTAAACTTTGGGGAGCCTGTGTCTTGCTGATTTTTAGTTTTGCCAATTTATACGCCCATGAGTGGAAGTGCCCTATGCTCTCTAAGCTGAGTTTTTTAGATGTTTCAGGACACACCGTACACTTCTCCAGAGTGGCTGTTGGCAATTTACATTCCGCCCATCAGCGTAGCCAGGCTCCCGTTTCTCCATGGCCTGTCCTGCATTTCTGGTTTTGACACTTTATTCAGCATGGCCCTTTTGACCGATGGGAAGCGAGACTTCTTTGTAGCGCTGATTTTCCTTTCCAGGTTGCTTGGTTGGCCAAAAAGGGCGTATGCGTTTTTTCCTGAATATATTCAGGAAAAAACGCATACGCCCTTTTTGGCCAAGGGCGTCATTGTCGAGGTTTTGCTGCTTTTCCTGTGCTTTAAAGGCGATTCGAATCTCCCTCCTGAAATGTGTTTCCTGCAATTCTGCCTTGCTTTCAAATCCTCTTCGTTGCCTTCCCTCAATATATTTGTGGACGAGAGTTATCATTTATAAGTCTGCAGGTTTGTGAATTGCAGTGCCCCTGAGCTCCATTTTTCAACTCGCTTTCTTGGGAGCTGGCCTCAAAAGCGCAGGATTGCTTCAGGCCCTATTTGGTTCCTTCCGGCATGCTGAGCCTGTGGTTAATTCTTCTTCCTGATGAGAAAATAGAGTGACCTGTGCCTGTCCCTACACCTAGAGCTAGTCTCTCATTGGTTCCCCCTCTTCCCGTTCATCCTCAGGACAAATTGCAACCTGTACGGAACAGGAGGTTAAAGGTGCTGATTCTCCAAGGAAGCAGATTGCTAGTGAAGCGGCTGGAATGCCGAACCCGAGCACAAGGAGATGAGAAATGAGGTGCGTTTTAGAAATCTTTCCCGATCACACGGTGTACCGTCTTCTGGGTTTCTCATGCATGTTTTCGATGTAGGAAGATGCCCTTGAACCTGGAGATTTGGGACCCATGGGATGGGTACCACGCAGTATTACTTTAAAGGGTCTGTGTTTCCTCACCCAACCTCACCAAACCTCTCAGCCCCATGAGTGTCCACCCTTATGTCTCAATCAGCTGTGGGTCTAGATATGGTCAATCCATGTGGCATCACAGACCCTGAACGAATTTTGTAAGAATTTCTCTCTCTTTCACTGTCTTTGTTTTACGGGTTTTTAAAAGTAATTGATTTTTATAATGGGGTTTAGCTGCTCTTCACTGCTGTGTTTCTGCCGCTTTACACCCACTTGACTCACTTACAGAGAGATATCAATACATAGGTTTTAAGATTCTTACTAGTCAGATATATTCTTGGGCGGTGAATAGGGGGTGTTGAGTCCAATTCACTGAGCAAGGAGTAGGTCTTGTCTAATACCTATTGAGTTTATGGAACGGTATCTGAGCTAATTTGAAACCCTTGTTTTATGCATCACCCCACCTCACCTTTCCCGTTAAGCAGCCATAGTGTTTTTTCTAAACGTGTGTCTCTGTTCTGTTTTGTAATACAGTTCAAGGGTAGCGGTTTTTACATTCCCTCTATAAGTGATATCTTATGATAAGTGTCTTTTTCTGTGTGACTTATTTCACTTAGAATCGTCGTACCTAAATCCACTCATCATGCTGCTACTAGCCTTATGACGTTGATTTCATGGCTGAGTGATATTCCATTGTACATAAGGACCACAACTTCTTTATCCATTTTTCTCTTTCCTGGGATATTTAAGGTGTAACGAAGTGGAGGTTCTTTTCAACAGAGCAGCCCTAAACTTTGGGGTGCCTGTGTCTTGCTGATTTTTAGTTTTCCCAATTTATACGCCCATGAGTGGAAGTGCCCTATGCTCTCTAAGCTGAGTTTTTTAGATGTTTCAGGACATACCGTACACTTCTCCAGAGTGGCTGTTGGCAATTTACGTCCCGCCCATCAGCGTAGCAAGGCTCCCATTTCTCCATGGCCTGTCCTGCATTTCTGGTTTTGACACTTTATTCAGCAGGGCCCTTTTGACCGATGGGAAGCGAGACTTCTTTGTAGCGCTGATTTGCCTTTCCATGTTGCTTGGTTGGCCAAAAAGGGCGTATGCGTTTTTTCCTGAATATATTCAGGAAAAAACGCATACGCCCTTTTTGGCCAAGGGCATCATTGTCGAGGTTTTGCCGCTTTTCCTGTGCTTTAAAGGCGATTCGAATCTCCCTGCTGAAATCTGTTTCCTGCAATTCTGCCTTGCTTTCAACTCCTCTTCGTTGCCTTCCCTCAATATATGTGTGGACGAGAGTTATCATTTATAAGTCTGCAGGTTTGTGAATTGCAGTGCCCCTGAGCTCCATTTTTCAACTCGCTTTCTTGGGAGCTGGCCGCAAAAGCGCAGGATTGCTTCACGCCCTATTCTGGTCCCGGGCGGCAGGCTGAGCCTGTAGTTAATTCTTCTTCCTGATGGGAAAACAGAGTGACCTGTGCCTGTCCCAACACCCAGACCTAGTCTCTCATTGGTTCCCCCTCTTCCTGTTCATCCTCAGGACAAATTGCAACCTGTACTGAACAGGAGGTTAAAGGTGCTTATTCTCCAAGGAGGGAGATTGCTAGTAAAGCGGATGGAATGGCGAACCCGAGAACAAGGAGATGAGAAATGAGGTGCGTTTTGGAAACCTTTCCCGATCACACGGTGTACCATCTTCTGGGTTTCTCATGCATGTTTTCGATGGAGGAAGATGTCCTTGAACCTGGAGATTTGGGACCCATGGGATGGGTACCACGCAGTATTACTTTAAAGGTTCTGCGTTTCCTCACCCAACCTCACCAAACCTCTCAGCCCCAAGAGTGTCCACCCTTATGTCTCAGTCAGCTGTGGGTCTAGATATGGTCAATCCAGGTGGCATCACAGCCCCTGAACGAATTGTGTAAGAATTTCTCTCTCTTTCACTGTCTTTGTTTCACGGGTTTTTAAAAGTAATTGACTTTTATAATGGGGTTTAGCTGCTTTTCACTGTTGTGTTTATGCCGCATTACACCCACTTGACTCACTTACAGAGATATATCAATACATAGGTTTTAAGATTCTTACTAGTCAGATAGAGTCTTGGGCGGTGAATAGGGGGTGTTGAGTCCAATTCACTGAGCAAGGAGTAGGTCTTGTCTATTACCTATTGGGTTTATGGAACAGTATCTGAGCTAATTTGAAAAGCTTGTTTTATGCATCACACCACCTCACCTTTCCCCTTAAGCAGCCATAGTGTGCTTTCTAAACGTGTGACTCTGCTCTGTTTTGTAATTCAGTTCAAGGGTAGCGGTTTTTACATTCCCTCTATAAGTGATATCTTATGATAAGTGTCATTTTCTGTGTGACTTATTTCATTTGGAATCGTCCTACCTAAATCCACTCATCTTGCTGCTACTAGCATTATGACGTTGATTTCATGGCTGAGTGATATTCCATTGTACATAAGGACCACAACTTCTTTATCCATTTTTCTCTTTCCTGGGAAATTTAAGGTGTAACGAAGTGGAGGTTCTTGTCAACAGAGCAGCCCTAAACTTTGGGGTGCCTGTGTCTTGCTGATTTTTAGTTTTCCCAATTTATACGCCCATGAGTGGAAGTGCCCTATGCTCTCTAAGCTGAGTTTTTTAGATGTTTCAGGACATACCGTACAGTTCTCCAGAGTGGCTGTTGGCAATTTACGTCCCGCCCATCAGCGTAGCAAGGCTCCCATTTCTCCATGGCCTGTCCTGCATTTCTGGTTTTGACACTTTATTCAGCAGGGCCCTTTTGACCGATGAGAAGCGAGACTTCTTTGTAGCGCTGATTTGCCTTTCCAGGTTGCTTGGTTGGCCAAAAAGGGCGTATGCGTTTTTTTCTGAATATATTCAGGAAAAAACGCATACGCTCTTTTTGGCCAAGGGCATCATTGTCGAGGTTTTGCCGCTTTTCCTGTGCTTTAAAGGCGATTCGAATCTCCCTCCTGAAATCTGTTTCCTGCAATTCTGCCTTGCTTTCAACTCCTCTTCGTTGCCTTCCCTCAATATATGTGTGGACGAGAGTTATCATTTATAAGTCTGCAGGTTTGTGAATTGCAGTGCCCCTGAGCTCCATTTTTCAACTCGCTTTCTTGGGAGCTGGCCGCAAAAGCGCAGGATTGCTTCACGCCGTATTCTGGTCCCGGGCGGCAGGCTGAGCCTGTAGTTAATTCTTCTTCCTGATGGGAAAATAGAGTGACCTGTGCCTGTCCCAACACCTAGACCTAGTCTCTCATTGGTTCCCCCTCTTCCTGTTCATCCTCAGGACAAATTGCAATCTGTACTGAACAGGAGGTTAAAGGTGCTGATTCTCCAAGGAGGGAGATTGCTAGTAAAGCGGATGGAATGGCGAACCCGAGAACAAGGAGATGAGAAATGAGGTGCGTTTTGGAAACCTTTCCCGATCACACGGTGTACCATTTTCTGGGTTTCTCATGCATGTTTTCGATGTAGGAAGATGCCCTTGAACCTGGAGATTTGGGACCCATGGGATGGGTACCACGCAGTATTACTTTAAAGGTTCTGCGTTTCCTCACCCAACCTCACCAAACCTCTCAGCCCCAAGAGTGTCCACCCTTATGTCTCAGTCAGCTGTGGGTCTAGATATGGTCAATCCAGGTGGCATCACAGCCCCTGAACGAATTGTGTAAGAATTTCTCTCTCTTTCACTGTCTTTGTTTCACGGGTTTTTAAAAGTAATTTACTTTTATAATGGGGTTTAGCTGCTTTTCACTGTTGTGTTTATGCCGCATTACACCCACTTGACTCACTTACAGAGAGATATTAATACATAGGTTTTAAGATTCTTACTAGTCAGATAGATTCTTGGGCGGTGAATAGGGGGTGTTGAGTCCAATTCACTGAGCAAGGAGTAGGTCTTGTCTATTACCTATTGGGTTTATGGAACAGTATCTGAGCTAATTTGAAACGCTTGTTTTATGCATCACACCACCTCACCTTTCCCCTTAAGCAGCCATAGTGTGCTTTCTAAACGTGTGACTCTGCTCTGTTTTGTAATTCAGTTCAAGGGTAGCGGTTTTTACATTCCCTCTATAAGTGATATCTTATGATAAGTGTCATTTTCTGTGTGACTTATTTCATTTGGAATCGTCCTACCTAAATCCACTCATCTTGCTGCTACTAGCATTATGACGTTGATTTCATGGCTGAGTGATATTCTATTGTACATAAGGACCACAACTTCTTTATCCATTTTTGTCTTTCCTGGGATATTTAAGGTGTAACGAAGTGGAGGTTCTTGTCAACAGAGCAGCCCTAAACTTTGGGGAGCCTGTGTCTTGCTGATTTTTAGTTTTGCCAATTTATACGCCCATGAGTGGAAGTGCCCTATGCTCTCTAAGCTGAGTTTTTTAGATGTTTCAGGACACACCGTACACTTCTCCAGAGTGGCTGTTGGCAATTTACATCCCGCCCATCAGCGTAGCCAGGCGCCCGTTTCTCCATGGCCTGTCCTGCATTTCTGGTTTTGACACTTTATTCAGCATGGCCCTTTTGACCGATGGGAAGCGAGACTTCTTTGTAGCGCTGATTTGCCTTTCCAGGTTGCTTGGTTGGCCAAAAAGGGCGTATGCGTTTTTTCCTGAATATATTCAGGAAAAAACGCATACGCCCTTTTTGGCCAAGGGCGTCATTGTCGAGGTTTTGCCGCTTTTCCTGTGCTTTAAAGGCGATTCGAATCTCCCTCCTGAAATGTGTTTCCTGCAATTCTGCCTTGCTTTCAAATCCTCTTCGTTGCCTTCCCTCAATATATTTGTGGACGAGAGTTATCATTTATAAGTCTGCAGGTTTGTGAATTGCAGTGCCCCTGAGCTACATTTTTCAACTCGCTTTCTTGGGAGCTGGCCTCAAAAGCGCAGGATTCCTTCAGGCCCTATTTTGGTTCCGGCCCGCATGCTGAGCCTGTGGTTAATTCTTCTTCCTGATGGGAAAATAGAGTGACCTGTGCCTGTCCCAACACCTGGACCTAGTCTCTCATTGGTTGCCCCTCTTCCTGTTCATCCTCAGGACAAATTGCAACCTGTACGGAACAGGAGGTTAAAGTGCTGATTCTCCAAGGAGGGAGATTGCCAGTAAAGCGGATGGAATGGCGAACCCGAGCACAAGGAGATGAGAAATGAGGTGCGTTTTGGATACCTTTCCCGATCACACGGTGTACCATTTTCTGGGTTTCTCATGCATGTTTTCGATGTAGGAAGATGCCCTTGAACCTGGAGATTTGGGACCCATGGGATGGGTACCACGCAGTATTACTTTAAAGGGTCTGCGTTTCCTCACCCAACCTCACCAAATCTCTCAGCCCCATGAGTGTCCACCCTTATGTCTCAATCAGCTGTGGGTCTAGATATGGTCAATCCAGGTGGCATCACAGCCCCTGAACGAATTTTGTAAGAATTTCTCTCTCTTTCACTGTCTTTGTTTCACGGGGTTTTAAAAGTAATTGACTTTTATAATGGGGTTTAGCTGCTTTTCACTGCTGTGTTTCTGCCGCTTTACACCCACTTGACTCACTTACAGAGAGATATCAATACATAGGTTTTAAGATTCTTACTAGTCAGATATATTCTTGGGCGGTGAATAGGGGGTGTTGAGTCCAATTCACTGAGCAAGGAGTAGGTCTTGTCTATTACCTATTGGGTTTATGGAACGGTATCTGAGCTAATTTGAAACCCTTGTTTTATGCATCACCCCACCTCACCTTTACCGTTAAGCAGCCATAGTGTGTTTTCTAAACGTGTGTCTCTGTTCTGTTTTGTAATTCAGTTCAAGGGTAGCGGTTTTTACATTCCCTCTATAAGTGATATCTTATGATAAGTGTCTTTTTCTGTGTTACTTATTTCACTTAGAATAGTCATACCTAAATCCACTCATCATGCTGCTACTAGCCTTATGACGTTGATTTCATGGATGAGTGATATTCCATTGTACATAAGGACCACAACTTCTTTATCCATTTTTCTCTTTCCTGGGATATTTAAGGTGTAACGAAGTGGAGGTTCTTGTCAACAGAGCAGCCCTAAACTTTGGGGTGCCTGTGTCTTGCTGATTTTTAGTTTTCCCAATTTGTACGCCCATGAGTGGAAGTGCCCTATGCTCTCTAAGCTGAGTTTTTTAGATGTTTCAAGACACACCGTACACTTCTCCAGAGTGGCTGTTGGCAATTTACGTCCCGCCCATCAGCGTAGCAAGGCTCCCATTTCTCCATGGCCTGTCCTGCATTTCTGGTTTTGACACTTTATTCAGCAGGGCCCTTTTGACCGATGGGAAGCGAGACTTCTTTGTAGCGCTGATTTGCCTTTCCAGGTTGCTTGGTTGGCCAAAAAGGGCGTATGCGTTTTTTCCTGAATATATTCAGGAAAAAACGCATACGCCCTTTTTGGCCAAGGGCATCATTGTCGAGGTTTTGCCGCTTTTCCTGTGCTTTAAAGGCGATTCGAATCTCCCTCCTTAAATCTGTTTCCTGCAATTCTGCCTTGCTTTCAACTCCTCTTCGTTGCCTTCCCTCAATATATGTGTGGACGAGAGTTATCATTTATAAGTCTTCAGGTTTGTGAATTGCAGTGCCCCTGAGCTCCATTTTTCAACTCGCTTTCTTGGAAGCTGGCCGCAAAAGCGCAGGATTGCTTCAGGCCCTATTCTGGTCCCGGGCGGCAGGCTGAGCCTGTGGTTAATTCTTCTTCCTGATGGGAAAATAGAGTGACCTGTGCCTGTCCCAACACCTAGACCTAGTCTCTCATTGGTTCCCCCTCTTCCTGTTCATCCTCAGGACAAATTGCAATCTGTACTGAACAGGAGGTTAAAGGTGCTGATTCTCCAAGGAGGGAGATTGCTAGTAAAGCGGATGGAATGGCAAACCCGAGAACAAGGAGATGAGAAATGAGGTGCGTTTTGGAAACCTTTCCCGATCACACGGTGTACCATTTTCTGGGTTTCTCATGCATGTTTTCGATGTAGGAAGATGCCCTTGAACCTGGAGATTTGTGACCCATGGGATGGGTACCACGCAGTATTACTTTAAAGGTTCTGCGTTTCCTCACCCAACCTCACCAAACCTCTCAGCCCCAAGAGTGTCCACCCTTATGTCTCAGTCAGCTGTGGGTCTAGATATGGTCAATCCAGGTGGCATCACAGCCCCTGAACGAATTGTGTAAGAATTTCTCTCTCTTTCACTGTCTTTGTTTCACGGGTTTTTAAAAGTAATTGACTTTTATAATGGGGTTTTGCTGCTTTTCACTGTTGTGTTTATGCCGCATTACACCCACTTGACTCACTTACAGAGAGATATCAATACATAGGTTTTAAGATTCTTACTAGTCAGATAGATTCTTGGGTGGTGAATAGGGGGTGTTGAGTCCAATTCACTGAGCAAGGAGTAGGTCTTGTCTATTACCTATTGGGTTTATGGAACGGTATCTGAGCTAATTTGAAACCCTTGTTTTATGCATCACCCCACCTCACCTTTACCGTTAAGCAGCCATAGTGTGTTTTCTAAACGTGTGTCTCTGTTCTGTTTTGTAATTCAGTTCAAGGGTAGCGGTTTTTACATTCCCTCTATAAGTGATATCTTATGATAAGTGTCTTTTTCTGTGTTACTTATTTCACTTAGAATAGTCATAGCTAAATCCACTCATCATGCTGCTACTAGCCTTATGACGTTGATTTCATGGCTGAGTGATATTCCATTGTACATAAGGACCACAACTTCTTTATCCATTTTTCTCTTTCCTGGGATATTTAAGGTGTAACGAAGTGGAGGTTCTTGTCAACAGAGCAGCCCTAAACTTTGGGGTGCCTGTGTCTTGCTGATTTTTAGTTTTCCCAATTTATACGCCCATGAGTGGAAGTGCCCTATGCTCTCTAAGTTGAGTTTCTTAGATGTTTCAGGACATACCGTACACTTCTCCAGAGTGGCTGTTGGCAATTTACGTCCCGCCCATCAGCGTAGCAAGGCTCCCATTTCTCCATGGCCTGTCCTGCATTTCTGGTTTTGACACTTTATTCAGCAGGGCCCTTTTGACCGATGGGAAGCGAGACTTCTTTGTAGCGCTGATTTGCCTTTCCAGGTTGCTTGGTTGGCCAAAAAGGGCGTATGCGTTTTTTCCTGAATATATTCAGGAAAAAACGCATACGCCCTTTTTGGCCAAGGGCATCATTGTCGAGGTTTTGCCGCTTTTCCTGTGCTTTAAAGGCGATTCGAATCTCCCTCCTGAAATCTGTTTCCTGCAATTCTGCCTTGCTTTCAACTCCTCTTCGTTGCCTTCCCTCAATATATGTGTGGACGAGAGTTATCATTTATAAGTCTGCAGGTTTGTGAATTGCAGTGCCCCTGAGCTCCATTTTTCAACTCGCTTTCTTGGAAGCTGGCCGCAAAAGCGCAGGATTGCTTCAGGCCCTATTCTGGTCCCGGGCGGCAGGCTGAGCCTGTGGTTAATTCTTCTTCCTGATGGGAAAATAGAGTGACCTGTGCCTGTCCCAACACCTAGACCTAGTCTCTCATTGGTTCCCCCTCTTCCTGTTCATCCTCAGGACAAATTGCAATCTGTACTGAACAGGAGGTTAAAGGTGCTGATTCTCCAAGGAGGGAGATTGCTAGTAAAGCGGATGGAATGGCGAACCCGAGAACAAGGAGATGAGAAATGAGGTGCGTTTTGGAAACCTTTCCCGATCACACGGTGTACCATTTTCTGGGTTTCTCATGCATGTTTTCGATGTAGGAAGATGCCCTTGAACCTGGAGTTTTGGGACCCATGGGATGGGTACCACGCAGTATTACTTTAAAGGTTCTGCGTTTCCTCACCCAACCTCACCAAACCTCTCAGCCCCAAGAGTGTCCACCCTTATGTCTCAGTCAGCTGTGGGTCTAGATATGGTCAATCCATGTGGCATCACAGCCCCTGAACGAATTGTGTAAGAAATTCTCTCTCTTTCACTGTCTTTGTTTCACGGGTTTTTAAAAGTAATTGACTTTTATAATGGGGTTTAGCTGCTTTTCACTGTTGTGTTTATGCCGCATTACACCCACTTGACTCACTTACAGAGAGATATCAATACATAGGTTTTAAGATTCTTACTAGTCAGATAGATTCTTGGGCGGTGAATAGGGGGTGTTGAGTCCAATTCACTGAGCAAGGAGTAGGTCTTGTCTATTACCTATTGGGTTTATGGAACGGTATCTGAGCTAATTTGAAACCCTTGTTTTATGCATCACCCCACCTCACCTTTACCGTTAAGCAGCCATAGTGTGTTTTCTAAACGTGTGTCTCTGTTCTGTTTTGTAATTCAGTTCAAGGGTAGCGGTTTTTACATTCCCTCTATAAGTGATATCTTATGATAAGTGTCTTTTTCTGTGTTACGTATTTCACTTAGAATAGTCATACCTAAATCCACTCATCATGCTGCTACTAGCCTTATGACGTTGATTTCATGGCTGAGTGATATTCCATTGTACATAAGGACCACAACTTCTTTATCCATTTTTCTCTTTCCTGGGATATTTAAGGTGTAACGAAGTGGAGGTTCTTGTCAACAGAGCAGCCCTAAACTTTGGGGTGCCTGTGTCTTGCTGATTTTTAGTTTTCCCAATTTATACGCCCATGAGTGGAAGTGCCCTATGCTCTCTAAGTTGAGTTTCTTAGATGTTTCAGGACATACCGTACACTTCTCCAGAGTGGCTGTTGGCAATTTACGTCCCGCCCATCAGCGTAGCAAGGCTCCCATTTCTCCATGGCCTGTCCTGCATTTCTGGTTTTGACACTTTATTCAGCAGGGCCCTTTTGACCGATGAGAAGCGAGACTTCTTTGTAGCGCTGATTTGCCTTTCCAGGTTGCTTGGTTGGCCAAAAAGGGCGTATGCGTTTTTTTCTGAATATATTCAGGAAAAAACGCATACGCTCTTTTTGGCCAAGGGCATCATTGTCGAGGTTTTGCCGCTTTTCCTGTGCTTTAAAGGCGATTCGAATCTCCCTCCTGAAATCTGTTTCCTGCAATTCTGCCTTGCTTTCAACTCCTCTTCGTTGCCTTCCCTCAATATATGTGTGGACGAGAGTTATCATTTATAAGTCTGCAGGTTTGTGAATTGCAGTGCCCCTGAGCTCCATTTTTCAACTCGCTTTCTTGGGAGCTGGCCGCAAAAGCGCAGGATTGCTTCACGCCCTATTCTGGTCCCGGGCGGCAGGCTGAGCCTGTAGTTAATTCTTCTTCCTGATGGGAAAATAGAGTGACCTGTGCCTGTCCCAACACCTAGACCTAGTCTCTCATTGGTTCCCCCTCTTCCTGTTCATCCTCAGGACAAATTGCAATCTGTACTGAACAGGAGGTTAAAGGTGCTGATTCTCCAAGGAGGGAGATTGCTAGTAAAGCGGATGGAATGGCGAACCCGAGAACAAGGAGATGAGAAATGAGGTGCGTTTTGGAAACCTTTCCCGATCACACGGTGTACCATTTTCTGGGTTTCTCATGCATGTTTTCGATGTAGGAAGA
The DNA here is from genome assembly GCF_965194825.1 of Balaenoptera physalus. NCBI lineage: Eukaryota > Metazoa > Chordata > Mammalia > Artiodactyla > Balaenopteridae > Balaenoptera > Balaenoptera physalus. The sequence continues at coordinate 79,819 of NW_028125105.1, forward strand.
TGCCCTTGAACCTGGAGATTTGGGACCCATGGGATGGGTACCACGCAGTATTACTTTAAAGGTTCTGCGTTTCCTCACCCAACCTCACCAAACCTCTCAGCCCCAAGAGTGTCCACCCTTATGTCTCAGTCAGCTGTGGGTCTAGATATGGTCAATCCAGGTGGCATCACAGCCCCTGAACGAATTGTGTAAGAATTTCTCTCTCTTTCACTGTCTTTGTTTCACGGGTTTTTAAAAGTAATTGACTTTTATAATGGGGTTTAGCTGCTTTTCACTGTTGGGTTTATGCCGCATTACACCCACTTGACTCACTTACAGAGAGATATCAATACATAGGTTTTAAGATTCTTACTAGTCAGATAGATTCTTGGGCGGTGAATAGGGGGTGTTGAGTCCAATTCACTGAGCAAGGAGTAGGTCTTGTCTACTACCTATTGGGTTTATGGAACGGTATCTGAGCTAATTTGAAACCCTTGTTTTATGCATCACCCCACCTCACCTTTACCGTTAAGCAGCCATAGTGTGTTTTCTAAACGTGTGTCTCTGTTCTGTTTTGTAATTCAGTTCAAGGGTAGCGGTTTTTACATTCCCTCTATAAGTGATATCTTATGATAAGTGTCTTTTTCTGTGTTACTTATTTCACTTAGAATAGTCATACCTAAATCCCCTCATCATGCTGCTACTAGCCTTATGACGTTGATTTCATGGCTGAGTGATATTCCATTGTACATAAGGACCACAACTTCTTTATCCATTTTTCTCTTTCCTGGGATATTTAAGGTGTAACGAAGTGGAGGTTCTTGTCAACAGAGCAGCCCTAAACTTTGGGGTGCCTGTGTCTTGCTGATTTTTAGTTTTCCCAATTTATACGCCCATGAGTGGAAGTGCCCTATGCTCTCTAAGTTGAGTTTCTTAGATGTTTCAGGACATACCGTACACTTCTCCAGAGTGGCTGTTGGCAATTTACGTCCCGCCCATCAGCGTAGCAAGGCTCCCATTTCTCCATGGCCTGTCCTGCATTTCTGGTTTTGACACTTTATTCAGCAGGGCCCTTTTGACCGATGGGAAGCGAGACTTCTTTGTAGCGCTGATTTGCCTTTCCAGGTTGCTTGGTTGGCCAAAAAGGGCGTATGCGTTTTTTCCTGAATATATTCAGGAAAAAACGCATACGCCCTTTTTGGCCAAGGGCATCATTGTCGAGGTTTTGCCGCTTTTCCTGTGCTTTAAAGGCGATTCGAATCTCCCTCCTGAAATCTGTTTCCTGCAATTCTGCCTTGCTTTCAACTCCTCTTCGTTGCCTTCCCTCAATATATGTGTGGACGAGAGTTATCATTTATAAGTCTGCAGGTTTGTGAATTGCAGTGCCCCTGAGCTCCATTTTTCAACTCGCTTTCTTGGAAGCTGGCCGCAAAAGCGCAGGATTGCTTCAGGCCCTATTCTGGTCCCGGGCGGCAGGCTGAGCCTGTGGTTAATTCTTCTTCCTGATGGGAAAATAGAGTGACCTGTGCCTGTCCCAACACCTAGACCTAGTCTCTCATTGGTTCCCCCTCTTCCTGTTCATCCTCAGGACAAATTGCAATCTGTACTGAACAGGAGGTTAAAGGTGCTGATTCTCCAAGGAGGGAGATTGCTAGTAAAGCGGATGGAATGGCGAACCCGAGAACAAGGAGATGAGAAATGAGGTGCGTTTTGGAAACCTTTCCCGATCACACGGTGTACCATTTTCTGGGTTTCTCATGCATGTTTTCGATGTAGGAAGATGCCCTTGAACCTGGAGATTTGGGACCCATGGGATGGGTACCACGCAGTATTACTTTAAAGGTTCTGCGTTTCCTCACCCAACCTCACCAAACCTCTCAGCCCCAAGAGTGTCCACCCTTATGTCTCAGTCAGCTGTGGGTCTAGATATGGTCAATCCAGGTGGCATCACAGCCCCTGAACGAATTGTGTAAGAATTTCTCTCTCTTTCACTGTCTTTGTTTCACGGGTTTTTAAAAGTAATTGACTTTTATAATGGGGTTTAGCTGCTTTTCACTGTTGTGTTTATGCCGCATTACACCCACTTGACTCACTTACAGAGAGATATCAATACATAGGTTTTAAGATTCTTACTAGTCAGATAGATTCTTGGGCGGTGAATAGGGGGTGTTGAGTCCAATTCACTGAGCAAGGAGTAGGTCTTGTCTATTACCTATTGGGTTTATGGAACGGTATCTGAGCTAATTTGAAACCCTTGTTTTATGCATCACCCCACCTCAACTTTACCGTTAAGCAGCCATAGTGTGTTTTCTAAACGTGTGTCTCTGTTCTGTTTTGTAATTCAGTTCAAGGGTAGCGGTTTTTACATTCCCTCTATAAGTGATATCTTATGATAAGTGTATTTTTCTGTGTTACGTATTTCACTTAGAATAGTCATACCTAAATCCACTCATCATGCTGCTACTAGCCTTATGACGTTGATTTCATGGCTGAGTGATATTCCATTGTACATAAGGACCACAACTTCTTTATCCATTTTTCTCTTTCCTGGGATATTAAAGGTGTAACGAAGTGGAGGTTCTTGTCAACAGAGCAGCCCTAAACTTTGGGGTGCCTGTGTCTTGCTGATTTTTAGTTTTCCCAATTTATACGCCCATGAGTGGAAGTGCCCTATGCTCTCTAAGTTGAGTTTCTTAGATGTTTCAGGACATACCGTACACTTCTCCAGAGTGGCTGTTGGCAATTTACGTCCCGCCCATCAGCATAGCAAGGCTCCCATTTCTCCATGGCCTGTCCTGCATTTCTGGTTTTGACACTTTATTCAGCAGGGCCCTTTTGACCGATGGGAAGCGAGACTTCTTTGTAGCGCTGATTTGCCTTTCCAGGTTGCTTGGTTGGCCAAAAAGGGCGTATGCGTTTTTTCCTGAATATATTCAGGAAAAAACGCATACGCCCTTTTTGGCCAAGGGCATCATTGTCGAGGTTTTGCCGCTTTTCCTGTGCTTTAAAGGCGATTCGAATCTCCCTCCTGAAATCTGTTTCCTGCAATTCTGCCTTGCTTTCAACTCCTCTTCGTTGCCTTCCCTCAATATATGTGTGGACAAGAGTTATCATTTATAAGTCTTCAGGTTTGTGAATTGCAGTGCCCCTGAGCTCCATTTTTCAACTCGCTTTCTTGGGAGCTGGCCGCAAAAGCGCAGGATTGCTTCACGCCCTATTCTGGTCCCGGGCGGCAGGCTGAGCCTGTGGTTAATTCTTCTTCCTGATGGGAAAATAGAGTGACCTGTGCCTGTCCCAACACCTAGACCTAGTCTCTCATTGGTTCCCCATCTTCCTGTTCATCCTCAGGACAAATTGCAACCTGTACGGAACAGGAGGTTAAAGGTGCTGATTCTCCAAGGAGGGAGATTGCTAGTAAAGCGGATGGAATGGCGAACCCGAGAACAAGGAGATGAGAAATGAGGTGCGTTTTGGAAACCTTTCCCGATCACACGGTGTACCATCTTCGGGGTTTCTCATGCATGTTTTCGATGTAGGAAGATGCCCTTGAACCTGGAGATTTGGGACCCATGGGATGGGTACCACGCAGTATTACTTTAAAGGGTCTGCGTTTCCTCACCCAACCTCACCAAACCTCTCAGCCCCAAGAGTGTCCACCCTTATGTCTCAGTCAGCTGTGGGTCTAGATATGGTCAATCCAGGTGGCATCACAGCCTCTGAACGAATTTTGTAAGAATTTCTCTCTCTTTCACTGTCTTTGTTTCACGGGTTTTTAAAAGTAATTGATTTTTATAATGGGGTTTAGCTGCTTTTCACTGCTGTGTTTCTGCCGCTTTACACCCACTTGACTCACTTACAGAGAGATATCAATACATAGGTTTTAAGATTCTTACTAGTCAGATATATTCTTGGGCGGTGAATAGGGGGTGTTGAGTCCAATTCACTGAGCAAGGAGTAGGTCTTGTCTATTACATACTGGGTTTATGGAACGGTATCTGAGCTAATTTGAAACCCTTGTTTTATGCATCACCCCACCTCACCTTTACCGTTAAGCAGCCATAGTGTGTTTTCTAAACGTGTGTGTCTGTTCTGTTTTGTAATTCAGTTCAAGCGTAGTGGTTTTTACATTCCCTGTATAAGTGATATCTTATGATAAGTGTCTTTTTCTGTGTGACTTATTTCACTTAGAATCGTCGTACCTAAATCCACTCATCATGCTGCTACTAGCCTTATGACGTTGATTTCATGGCTGAGTGATATTCCATTGTACATAAGGACCACAACTTCTTTATCCATTTTTCTCTTTCCTGGGATATTTAAGGTGTAACGAAGTGGAGGTTCTTTTCAACAGAGCAGCCCTAAACTTTGGGGTGCCTGTGTCTTGCTGATTTTTAGTTTTCCCAATTTAAACGCCCATGAGTGGAAGTGCCCTATGCTCTCTAAGCTGAGTTTTTTAGATGTTTCAGGACATACCGTACACTTCTCCAGAGTGGCTCTTGGCAATTTACGTCCCGCCCATCAGCGTAGCAAGGCTCCCATTTCTCCATGGCCTGTCCTGCATTTCTGGTTTTGACACTTTATTCAGCAGGGCCCTTTTGACCGATGAGAAGCGAGACTTCTTTGTAGTGCTGATTTGCCTTTCCAGGTTGCTTGGTTGGCCAAAAAGGGCGTATGCGTTTTTTCCTGAATGTATTCAGGAAAAAACGCATACGCCCTTTTTGGTCAAGGGCATCATTGTCGAGGTTTTGCCGCTTTTCCTGTGCTTTAATGGCGATTCGAATCTCCCTCCTGAAATCTGTTTCCTGCAATTCTGCCTTGCTTTCAACTCCTCTGAGTTGCCTTCCCTCAATATATTTGTGGACGAGAGTTATCATTTATAAGTCTGCAGGTTTGTGAATTGCAGTGCCCCTGAGCTCCATTTTTCAACTCGCTTTCTTGGGAGCTGGCCTCAAAAGCGCAGGATTGCTTCTGGACCTATTTTGATTCCGGCCCGCAGGCTGAGCCTGTGGTTCATTCTTCTTCCTGATGAGAAAATAGAGTGACCTGTGCCTGTCCCTACACCTAGAGCTATTCTCTCATTGGTTCCCCCTCTTCCCGTTCATCCTCAGGACAAATTGCAACCTGTACGGAACAGGAGGTTAAAGGTGCTGATTCTCCAAGGAGGCAGATTGCTAGTGAAGCGGCTGGAATGGCGAACCCGAGCACAAGGAGATGAGAAATGAGGTGCGTTTTAGAAACCTTTCCCGATCACACGGTGTACCGTCTTCTGGGTTTCTCATGCATGTTTTCGATGTAGGAAGATGCCCTTGAACCTGGAGATTATGGACCCATGGGATGGGTACCACGCAGTATTACTTTAAAGGGTCTGCGTTTCCTCACCCAACCTCACCAAACCTCTCAGCCCCATGAGTGTCCACCCTTATGTCTCAATCAGCTGTGGGTCTAGATATGGTCAATCCAGGTGGCATCACAGCCCCTGAACGAATTTTGTAAGAATTTCTCTCTCTTTCACTGTCTTTGTTTCACGGGTTTTTAAAAGTAATTGATTTTTATAATGGGGTTTAGCTGCTTTTCACTGCTGTGTTTCTGCCGCTTTACACCCACTTGACTCACTTACAGAGAGATATCAATACATAGGTTTTAAGATTCTTACTAGTCAGATATATTCTTGGGCGTTGAATAGGGGGTGTTGAGTCCAATTCACTGAGCAAGGAGTAGGTCTTGTCTATTACCTATTGGGTTTATGGAACAGTATCTAAGCTAATTTGAAAAGCTTGTTTTATGCATCACACCACCTCACCTTTCCCCTTAAGCAGCCATAGTGTGCTTTCTGAACGTGTGACTCTGCTCTGTTTTGTAATTCAGTTCAAGGGTAGCGGTTTTTACATTTCCTCTATAAGTGATATCTTATGATAAGTGTCATTTTCTGTGTGACTTATTTCATTTAGAATCGTCCTACCTAAATCCACTCGTCTTGCTGCTACTAGCATTATGACGTTGATTTCATGGCTGGGTGATATTCTATTGTACATAAGGACCACAACTTCTTTATCCATTTTTGTCTTTCCTGGGATATTTAAGGTGTAACGAAGTGGAGGTTCTTGTCAACAGAGCAGCCCTAAACTTTGGGGAGCCTGTGTCTTGCTGATTTTTAGTTTTGCCAATTTATACGCCCATGAGTGGAAGTGCCCTATGCTCTCTAAGCTGAGTTTTTTAGATGTTTCAGGACGCACCGTACACTTCTCCAGAGTGGCTGTTGGCAATTTACATCCCGCCCATCAGCGTAGCCAGGCTCCCGTTTCTCCATGGCCTGTCCTGCATTTCTGGTTTTGACACTTTATTCAGCATGGCCCTTTTGACCGATGGGAAGCGAGACTTCTTTTGTAGCGCTGATTTGCCTTTCCAGGTTGCTTGGTTGGCCAAAAAGGGCGTATGCGTTTTTTCCTGAATATATTCAGGAAAAAACGCATACGCCCTTTTTGGCCAAGGGCGTCATTGTCGAGGTTTTGCCGCTTTTCCTGTGCTTTAAAGGCGATTCGAATCTCCCTCCTGAAATGTGTTTCCTGCAATTCTGCCTTGCTTTCAAATCCTCTTCGTTGCCTTCCCTCAATATATTTGTGGACGAGAGTTATCATTTATAAATCTGCAGGTTTGTGAATTGCAGTGCCCCTGAGCTCCATTTTTCAACTCGCTTTCTTGGGAGCTGGCCTCAAAAGCGCAGGATTGCTTCAGGCACTATTTTGGTTCCGGCCGGCAGGCTGAGCCTGTGGTTAATTCTTCTTCCTGATGAGAAAATAGAGTGACCTGTGCCTGTCCCTACACCTAGAGCTAGTCTCTCATTTGTTCCCCCTCTTCCTGTTCATCCTCAGGACAAATTGCAACCTGTACGGAACAGGAGGTTAAAGGTGCTGATTCTCCAAGGAGGCAGATTGCTAGTGAAGCGGCTGGAATGGCGAACCCGAGAACAAGGAGATGAGAAATGACGTGCGTTTTAGAAACCTTTCCCGATCACACGGTGTACCGTCTTCTGGGTTTCTCATGCATGTTTTCGATGTAGGAAGATGCCCTTGAACCTGGAGATTTGGGACCCATGGGATGGGTACCACGCAGTATTACTTTAAAGGGTCTGCGTTTCCTCACCCAACCTCACCAAACCTCTCAGCCCCATGAGTGTCCACCCTTATGTCTCAATCAGCTGTGGGTCTAGATATGGTCAATCCAGGTGGCATCACAGCCCCTGAACGAATTTTGTAAGAATTTCTCTCTCTTTCACTGTCTTTGTTTCACGGGTTTTTAAAAGTAATTGATTTTTATAATGGGGTTTAGCTGCTTTTCACTGCTGTGTTTCTGCCGCTTTACACCCACTTGACTCACTTACAGAGAGATATCAATACATAGGTTTTAAGATTCTTACTAGTCATATATATTCTTGGGCGGTGAATAGGGGGTTTTGAGTCCAATTCACTGAGCAAGGAGTAGGTCTTGTCTCTTACCTATTGAGTTTATGGAACGGTATCTGAGCTAATTTGAAACCCTTGTTTTATGCATCACCCCACCTCACCTTTACCGTTAAGCAGCCATAGTGTTTTTTCTAAACGTGTGTCTCTGTTCTGTTTTGTAATTCAGTTCAAGGGTAGCGGTTTTTACATTCCCTCTATAAGTGATATCTTATGATAAGTGTCATTTTCTGTGTGACTTATTTCATTTGGAATCGTCCTACCTAAATCCACTCATCTTGCTGCTACTAGCATTATGACGTTGATTTCATGGCTGAGTGATATTCTATTGTACATAAGGACCACAACTTCTTTATCCATTTTTGTCTTTCCTGGGATATTTAAGGTGTAACGAAGTGGAGGTTCTTGTCAACAGAGCAGCCCTAAACTTTGGGGAGCCTGTGTCTTGCTGATTTTTAGTTTTCCCAATTTATACGCCCATGAGTGGAAGTGCCCTATGCTCTCTAAGCTGAGTTTTTTAGATGTTTCAGGACATACCGTACACTTCTCCAGAGTGGCTGTTTGCAATTTACGTCCCGCCCATCAGCGTAGCAAGGCTCCCATTTTTCCATGGCCTGTCCTGCATTTCTGGTTTTGACACTTTATTCAGCAGGGCCCTTTTGACCGATGGGAAGCGAGACTTCTTTGTAGCGCTGATTTGCATTTCCAGGTTGCTTGGTTGGCCAAAAAGGGCGTATGCGTTTTTTCCTGAATATATTCAGGAAAAAACGCATACGCCCTTTTTGGCCAAGGGCATCATTGTCGAGCTTTTGCCGCTTTTCCTGTGCTTTAAAGGCGATTCGAATCTCCCTCCTGAAATCTGTTTCCTGCAATTCTGCCTTGCTTTCAACTCCTCTTCGTTGCCTTCCCTCAATATATTTGTGGACGAGCGTTATCATTTATAAGTCTGCAGGTTTGTGAATTGCAGTGCCCCTGAGCTCCATTTTTCAACTCGCTTTCTTGGGAGCTGGCCGCAAAAGCGCAGGATTGCTTCAGGCCCTATTCTGGTCCCGGGCGGCAGGCTGAGCCTGTGGTTAATTCTTCTTCCTGATGGGAAAATAGAGTGACCTGTGCCTGTCCCAACACCTAGACCTAGTCTCTCATTGGTTCCCCCTCTTCCTGTTCATCCTCAGGACAAATTGCAACCTGTACGGAACAGGAGGTTAAAGGTGCTGATTCTCCAAGGAGGCAGGTTGCTAGTGAAGCGGCTGGAATGGCGAACCCGAGCACAAGGAGATGAGAAATGAGGTGCGTTTTAGAAACCTTTCCCGATCACACGGTGTACCGTCTTCTGGGTTTCTCATGCATGTTTTCGATGTAGGAAGATGCCCTTGAACCTGGAGATTTGGGACCCATGGGATGGGTACCACGCAGTATTACTTTAAAGGGTCTGCGTTTCCTCACCCAACCTCACCAAACCTCTCAGCCCCATGAGTGTCCAACCTTATGTCTCAATCAGTTTTGGGTCTAGATATGGTCAATCCAGGTGGCATCACAGCCCCTGAACGAATTTTGTAAGAATTTCTCTCTCTTTCACTGTCTTTGTTTCACGGGTTTTTAAAAGTAATTGATTTTTATAATGGGGTTTAGCTGCTTTTCACTGCTGTGTTTCTGCCGCTTTACACCTACTTGACTCACTTACAGAGAGATATCAATACATAGGTTTTAAGATTCTTACTAGTCAGATATATTCTTGGGCGGTGAATAGAGGGTGTTGAGTCCAATTCACTGAGCAAGGAGTAGGTCTTGTCTATTACCTATTGAGTTTATGGAACGGTATCTGAGCTAATTTGAAACCCTTGTTTTATGCATCACCCCACCTCACCTTTACCGTTAAGCAGCCATAGTGTTTTTTCTAAACGTGTGTCTCTGTTCTGTTTTGTAATTCAGTTCAAGGGTAGCGGTTTTTACATTCCCTCTATAAGTGATATCTTATGATAAGTGTCATTTTCTGTGTGACTTATTTCTTTTGGAATCGTCCTACCTAAATCCACTTGTCTTGCTGCTACTAGCATTATGACGTTGATTTCATGGCTGAGTGATATTCTATTGTACATAAGGACCACAACTTCTTTATCCATTTTTGTCTTTCCTGGGATATTTAAGGTGTAACAAAGTGGAGGTTCTTGTCAACAGAGCAGCCCTAAACTTTGGGGAACCTGTGTCTTGCTGATTTTTAGTTTTGCCAATTTATACGCCCATGAGTGGAAGTGCCCTATGCTCTCTAAGCTGAGTTTTTTAGATGTTTCAGGACGCACCGTACACTTCTCTAGAGTGGCTGTTGGCAATTTACATCCCGCCCATCAGCGTAGCCAGGCTCCCGTTTCTCCATGGCCTGTCCTGCATTTCTGGTTTTGACACTTTATTCAGCATGGCCCTTTTGACCGATGGGAAGCGAGACTTCTTTGTAGCGCTGATTTGCCTTTCCAGGTTGCTTGGTTGGCCAAAAAGGGCGTATGCGTTTTTTCCTGAATATATTCAGGAAAAAACGCATACGCCCTTTTTGGCCAAGGGCGTCATTGTCGAGGTTTTGCCCCTTTTCCTGTGCTTTAAAGGCGATTCGAATCTCCCTCCTGAAATGTGTTTCCTGCAATTCTGCCTTGCTTTCAAATCCTCTTCGTTGCCTTCCCTCAATATATTTGTGGACGAGAGTTATCATTTATAAGTCTGCAGGTTTGTGAATTGCAGTGCCCCTGAGCTCCATTTTTCAACTCGCTTTCTTGCGAGCTGGCCTCAAAAGCGCAGGATTGCTTCAGGCCCTATTTTGGTTCCGGCCGACAGGCTGAGCCTGTGGTTAATTCTTCTTCCTGATGAGAAAATAGAGTGACCTGTTCCTGTCCCTACACCTAGAGCTAGTCTCTCATTGGTTCCCCCTCTTCCCGTTCATCCTCAGGACAAATTGCAACCTGTACGGAACAGGAGGTTAAAGGTGCTGATTCTCCAAGGAGGCAGGTTGCTAGTGAAGCGGCTGGAATGGCGAACCCGAGCACAAGGAGATGAGAAATGAGGTGCGTTTTAGAAACCTTTCCCGATCACACGGTGTACCGTCTTCTGGGTTTCTCATGCATGTTTTCGATGTAGGAAGATGCCCTTGAACCTGGAGATTTGGGACCCATGGGATGGGTACCACGCAGTATTACTTTAAAGGGTCTGCGTTTCCTCACCCAACCTCACCAAACCTCTCAGCCCCATGAGTGTCCACCCTTATGTCTCAATCAGCCTTGGGTCTAGATATGGTCAATCCAGGTGGCATCACAGCCCCTGAACGAATTTTGTAAGAATTTCTCTCTCTTTCACTGTCTTTGTTTCACGGGTTTTTAAAAGTAATTTATTTTTATAATGGGGTTTAGCTGCTTTTCACTGCTGTGTTTCTGCCGCTTTACACCCACTTGACTCACTTACAGAGAGATATCAATACATAGGTTTTAAGATTCTTACTAGTCAGATATATTCTTGGGCGGTGAATAGGGGGTGTTGAGTCCAATTCACTGAGCAATGAGTAGGTCTTGTCTATTACCTATTGAGTTTATGGAACGGTATCTGAGCTAATTTGAAACCCTTGTTTTATGCATCACCCCACCTCACCTTTACCGTTAAGCAGCCATAGTGTTTTTTCTAAACGTGTGTCTCTGTTCGGTTTTGTAATTCAGTTCAAGGGTAGCGGTTTTTACATTCCCTCTATAAGTGATATCTTATGATAAGTGTCATTTTCTGTGTGACTTATTTCATTTGGAATCGTCCTACCTAAATCCACTCATCTTGCTGCTACTAGCATTATGACGTTGATTTCATGGCTGAGTGATATTCTATTGTACATAAGGACCACAACTTCTTTATCCATTTTTGTCTTTCCTGGGATATTTAAGGTGTAACGAAGTGGAGGTTCTTGTCAACAGAGCAGCCCTAAACTTCGGGGAGCCTGTGTCTTGCTGATTTTTAGTTTTCCCAATTTATACGCCCATGAGTGGAAGTGCCCTATGCTCTCTAAGCTGAGTTTTTTAGATGTTTCAGGACACACCGTACACTTCTCCAGAGTGGCTGTTGGCAATTTACATCCCGCCCATCAGCGTAGCAAGGCTCCCGTTTCTCCATGGCCTGTCCTGCATTTCTGGTTTTGACACTTTATTCAGCATGGCCCTTTTGACCGATGGGAAGCGAGACTTCTTTGTAGCGCCGATTTGCCTTTCCAGGTTGCTTGGTTGGCCAAAAAGGGCGTATGCGTTTTTTCCTGAATATATTCAGGAAAAAACGCATACGCCCTTTTTGGCCAAGGGCATCATTGTCGAGGTTTTGCCGCTTTTCCTGTGCTTTAAAGGCGATTCGAATCTCCCTCCTGAAATCTGTTTCCTGCAATTCTGCCTTGCTTTCAACTCCTCTTCGTTGCCTTCCCTCAATATATTTGTGGACGAGAGTTATCATTTATAAGTCTGCAAGTTTGTGAAATACAGTGCCCCTGAGCTCCATTTTTCAACTCGCTTTCTTGGGAGCTGGCCGCAAAAGCGCAGAATTGCTTCAGGCCCTATTCTGGTCCCGGGCGGCAGGCTGAGCCTGTGGTTAATTCTTCTTCCTGATGGGAAAATAGATTGACCTGTGCCTGTCCCAACACCTAGACCTAGTCTCTCATTGGTTCCCCCTCTTCCTGTTCATCCTCAGGACAAATTGCAACCTGTACGGAACAGGAGGTTAAAGGTGCTGATTCTCCAAGGAGGCAGATTGCTAGTGAAGCGGCTGGAATGGCGAACCCGAGCACAAGGAGATGAGAAATGAGGTGCGTTTTAGAAACCTTTCCCGGTCACACGGTGTACCGTCTTCTGGGTTTCTCATGCATGTTTTCGATGTAGGAAGATGCCCTTGAACCTGGAGATTATGGACCCATGGGATGGGTACCACGCAGTATTACTTTAAAGGGTCTGCGTTTCCTCACCCCACCTCACCAAACCTCTCAGCCCCATGAGTGTCCACCCTTATGTCTCAATCAGCTGTGGGTCTAGATAAGGTCAATCCAGGTGGCATCACAGCCCCTGAACGAATTTTGTAAGAATTTCTCTCTCTTTCACTGTCTTTGTTTCACGGGTTTTTAAAAGTAATTGATTTTTATAATGGGGTTTAGCTGCTTTTCACTGCTGTGTTTCTGCCGCTTTACACCCACTTGACTCACTTACAGAGAGATATCAATACATAGGTTTTAAGATTCTTACTAGTCAGATATATTCTTGGGCGGTGAATAGGGGGTGTTGAGTCCAATTCACTGAGCAAGGAGTAGGTCTTGTCTATTACCTATTGGGTTTATGGAACGGTATCTGAGCTAATTTGAAACCCTTGTTTTATGCATTACCCCACCTCACCTTTACCGTTAAGCAGGCATAGTGTGTTTTCTAAACGTGTGTCTCTGTTCTGTTTTGTAATTCAGTTCAAGGGTAGTGGTTTTTACATTCCCTTTATAAGTGATATCTTATGATAAGTGTCTTTTTCTGTATGACTTATTTCACTTGGAATCGTCGTACCTAAATCCACTCATCATGCTGCTACTAGCCTTATGACGTTGATTTCATGGCTGAGTGATATTCCATTGTACATAAGGACCACAACTTCTTTATCCATTTTTGTCTTTCCTGGGATATTTAAGGTGTAACGAAGTGGAGGTTCTTGTCAACAGAGCAGCCCTAAACTTTGGGGAGCCTGTGTCTTGCTGATTTTTAGTTTTCCCAATTTATACGCCCATGAGTGGAAGTGCCCTATGCTCTCTAAGCTGAGTTTTTTAGATGTTTCAGGACACACCGTACACTTCTCCAGAGTGGCTGTTGGCAATTTACATCCCGCCCATCAGCGTAGCCTGGCTCCCGTTTCTCCATGGCCTGGCCTGCATTTCTGGTTTTGACACTTTATTCAGCATGGCCCTTTTGACCGATGGGAAGCGAGTCTTCTTTGTAGCGCTGATTTGCCTTTCCAGGTTGCTTGGTTGGCCAAAAAGGGCGTATGCGTTTTTTCCTGAATATATTCAGGAAAAAACGCATACGCCCTTTTTGGCCAAGGCTGTCATTGTCGAGGTTTTGCCCCTTTTCCTGTGCTTTAAAGGCGATTCGAATCTCCCTCCTGAAATGTGTTTCCTGCAATTCGGCCTTGCTTTCAAATCCTCTTCGTTGCCTTCCCTCAATATATTTGTGGACGAGAATTATCATTTATAAGTCTGCAGGTTTGTGAATTGCAGTGCCCCTGAGCTCCATTTTTCAACTCGCTTTCTTGGGAGCTGGCCTCAAAAGCGCAGGATTGCTTCAGGCCCTATTTTGGTTCCGGCCGGCAGGCTGAGCCTGTGGTTAATTCTTCTTCCTGATGAGAAAATAGAGTGACCTGTGCCTGTCCCTACACCTAGAGCTAGTCTCTCATTGGTTCCCCCTCTTCCTGTTCATCCTCAGGACAAATTGCAACCTGTACGGAACAGGAGGTTAAAGGTGCTGATTCTCCAAGGAGGCAGGTTGCTAGTGAAGGGGCTGGAATGGCGAACCCGAGCACAAGGAGATGAGAAATGAGGTGCGTTTTAGAAACCTTTCCCGGTCACACGGTGTACCGTCTTCTGGGTTTCTCATGCATGTTTTCGATGTAGGAAGATGCCCTTGAACCTGGAGATTTGGGACCCATGGGATGGGTACCACGCAGTATTACTTTAAAGGGTCTGCGTTTCCTCACCCAACCTCACCAAACCTCTCAGCCCCATGAGTGTCCACCCTTATGTCTCAGTCAGCTGTGGGTCTAGATATGGTCAATCCAGGTGGCATCACAGCCCCTGAACGAATTGTGTAAGAATTTCTCTCTCTTTCACTGTCTTTGTTTCACGGGTTTTTAAAAGTAATTGACTTGTATAATGGGGTTTAGCTGCTTTTCACTGCTGTGTTTATGCCGCTTTACACCCACTTGACTCACTTACAGAGAGATATCAATACATAGGTTTTAAGATTCTTACTAGTCAGATAGATTCTTGGGCGGTGAATAGGGGGTGTTGAATCCAATTCACTGAGCAAGGAGTAGGTCTTGTCTATTACCTATTGGGTTTATGGAACAGTATCTGAGCTAATTTGAAAAGCTTGTTTTATGCATCACACCACCTCACCTTTCCCCTTAAGCAGCCATAGTGTGCTTTCTAAACGTGTGACTCGGCTCTGTTTTGTAATTCAGTTCAAGGGTAGCGGTTTTTACATTCCCTCTATAAGTGATATCTTATGATAAGTGTCATTTTCTGTGTGACTTATTTCATTTAGAATCGTCCTACCTAAATCCACTCATCTTGCTGCTACTAGCATTATGACGTTGATTTCATGGCTGAGTGATATTCTATTGTACATAAGGACCACAACTTCTTTATCCATTTTTGTCTTTCCTGGGATATTTAAGGTGTAACGAAGTGGAGGTTCTTGTCAACAGAGCAGCCCTAAACTTTGGGGAGCCTGTGTCTTGCTGATTTTTAGATTTGCCAATTTATACGCCCATGAGTGGAAGTGCCCTATGCTCTCTAAGCTGAGTTTTTTAGATGTTTCAGGACACACCGTAACTTCTCCATAGTAGCTGTTGGCAATTTACATCCCGCCCATCAGCGTAGCCAGGCTCCCGTTTCTCCATGGCCTGTCCTGCATTTCTGGTTTTGACACTTTATTCAGCATGGCCCTTTTGACCGATGGGAAGCGAGACTTCTTTGTAGCGCTGATTTGCCTTTCCAGGTTGCTTGGTTGGCCAAAAAGGGCGTATGCGTTTTTTCCTGAATATATTCAGGAAAAAACGCATACGCCCTTTTTGGCCAAGGGCGTCATTGTCGAGGTTTTGCCGCTTTACCTGTGCTTTAAAGGCGATTCGAATCTCCCTCCTGAAATGTGTTTCCTGCAATTCTGCCTTGCTTTCAAATCCTCTTCGTTGCCTTCCCTCAATATATTTGTGGACGAGAGTTATCATTTATAAGTCTGCAGGTTTGTGAATTGCAGTGCCCCTGAGCTCCATTTTTCAACTCGCTTTCTTGGGAGCTGGCCTCAAAAGCGCAGGATTGCTTCAGGCCCTATTTTGGTTCCGGCCGGCAGGCTGAGCCTGTGGTTAATTCTTCTTCCTGATGAGAAAATAGAGTGACCTGTGCCTGTCCCTACACCTAGAGCTAGTCTCTCATTGGTTCCCCCTCTTCCTGTTCATCCTCAGGACAAATTGCAAACTGTACGGAACAGGAGGTTAAAGGTGCTGATTCTCCAAGGAGGCAGGTTGCTAGTGAAGTGGCTGGAATGGCGAACCCGAGCACAAGGAGATGAGAAATGAGGTGCGTTTTAGAAACCTTTCCCGATCACACGGTGTACCGTCTTCTGTGTTTCTCATGCATGTTTTCGATGTAGGAAGATGCCCTTGAACCTGGAGATTTGGGACCCATGGGATGGGTACCACGCAGTATTACTTTAAAGGGTCTGCGTTTCCTCACCCAACCTCACCAAACCTCTCAGCCCCATGAGTGTCCACCCTTATGTCTCAATCAGCTGTGGGTCTAGATATGGTCAATCCAGGTGGCATCACAGCCCCTGAACGAATTTGTAAGAATTTCTCTCTCTTTCACTGTCTTTGTTTCACGGGTTTTTAAAAGTAATTGATTTTTATAATGGGGTTTAGCTGCTTTTCACTGCTGTGTTTCTGCCGCTTTACACCCACTTGACTCACTTACAGAGAGATATCAATACATAGGTTTTAAGATTCTTACTAGTCAGATATATTCTTGGGCGGTGTATAGGGGTTGTTGAATCCAATTCACTGAGCAAGGAGTAGGTCTTGTCTATTACCTATTGAGTTTATGGAACGGTATCTGAGCTAATTTGAAACCCTTGTTTTATGCATCACCCCACCTCACCTTTACCGTTAAGCAGCCATAGTGTTTTTTCTAAACGTGTGTCTCTGTTCTGTTTTGTAATTCAGTTCAAGGGTAGCGGTTTTTACATTCCCTCTATAAGTGATATCTTATGATAAGTGTCATTTTCTGTGTGAGTTATTTCATTTGGAATCGTCCTACCTAAATCCACTCATCTTGCTGCTACTAGCATTAAGACGTTGATTTCATGGCTGAATGATATTCTATTGTACATAAGGACCACAAATTCTTTATCCATTTTTGTCTTTCCTGGGATATTTAAGGTGTAACGAAGTGGAGGTTCTTGTCAACAGAGCAGCCCTAAACTTTGGGGTGCCTGTGTCTTGCTGATTTTTAGTTTTCCCAATTTATACGCCCATGAGTGGAATTGCCCTATGCTCTCTAAGCTGAGTTTTTTAGATGTTTCAGGACATACCGTACACTTCTCTAGAGTGGCTGTTGGCAATTTACGTCCCGCCCATCAGCGTAGCAAGGCTCCCATTTCTCCATGGCCTGTCCTGCATTTCTGGTTTTGACACTTTATTCAGCAGGGCCCTTTTGACCGATGGGAAGCGAGACTTCTTTGTAGCAATGATTTGCCTTTCCAGGTTGCTTGGTTGGCCAAAAAGGGCGTATGCGTTTTTTCCTGAATATATTCAGGAAAAACCGCATACGCCCATTTTGGCCAAGGGCATCATTGTCGAGCTTTTGCCGCTTTTCCTGTGCTTTAAAGGCGATTCGAATCTCCCTCCTGAAATCTGTTTCCTGCAATTCTGCCTTGCTTTCAACTCCTCTTCGTTGCCTTCCCTCAATATATTTGTGGACGAGAGTTATCATTTATAAGTCTGCAGGTTTGTGAATTGCAGTGCCCCTGAGCTCCATTTTTCAACTCGCTTTCTTGGGAGCTGGCCTCAAAAGCGCAGGATTGTTTCAGGCCCTATTTTGGTTCCGGCCGGCAGGCTGAGCCTGTGGTTAATTCTTCTTCCTGATGAGAAAATAGAGTGACCTTTTCCTGTCCCTACACCTAGAGCTAGTTTCTCATTGGTTCCCCCTCTTCCTGTTCATCCTCAGGACAAATTGCAACCTGTACGGAACAGGAGGTTAAAGGTGCTGATTCTCCGAGGAGGGAGATTGCTAGTAAAGCGGATGGAATGGCGAACCGGAGAATAAGGAGATGAGAAATGAGGTGCGTTTTGGAAACCTTTCCCGATCACACGGTGTACCATCTTCTGGGTTTCTCATGCATGTTTTCGATGTAGGAAGATGCCCTTGAACCTGGAGATTTGGGACCCATGGGATGGGTACCACACAGTATTGCTTTAAAGGGTCTGCGTTTCCTCACCCAACCTCACGAAGCCTCTCAGCCCCATGAGTGTGCACCCTTATGTCTCAGTCAGCTGTGGGTCTACATATGGTCAATCCAGGTGTCACCACAGCCCCTGAACGAATTGTGTAAGAATTTCTGTGTCTTTCACTGTCTTTGTTTCACGGGTTTTTAAAAGTAATTGACTTTTATAATGGGGTTTAGCTGCTTTTCACTGCTGTGTTTATGCCGCTTTACACCCACTTGACTCACCTACAGAGAGATATCAATACATAGGTTTTAAGATTCTTACTAGTCAGATAGATTCTTGGGCGGTGAATAGGGGGTGTTGAGTCCAATTCACTGTGCAAGGAGTAGGTCTTGTCTATTACCTATTGGGTTTATGGAACAGTATCTGAGCTAATTTGAAAAGCTTGTTTTATGCATCACACCACCTCACCTTTCCCCTTAAGCAGCCATAGTGTGCTTTCTAAACGTGTGACTCTGCTCTGTTTTGTAATTCAGTTCAAGGGTAGCAGTTTTTACATTCCCTCTATAAGTGATATCTTATGATAAGTGTCATTTTCTGTGTGACTTATTTCATTTAGAATCGTCCTACCTAAATCCACTCATCTTGCTGCTACTAGCATTATGACGTTGATTTCATGGCTGAGTGATATTCCATTGTACATAAGGACCACAACTTCTTTACCATTTTTGTCTTTCCTGGGATATTTATGGTGTAACGAAGTGGAGGTTCTTTTCAACAGAGCAGCCCTAAACTTTGGGGTGCCTGTGTCTTGCTGATTTTTAGTTTTCCCAATTTATACGCCCATGAGTGGAAGTGCCCTATGCTCTCTAAGCTGAGTTTTTTAGATGTTTCAGGACATACCGTACACATCTCCAGAGTGGCTGTTGGCAATTTACGTCCCGCCCATCAGCGTAGCAAGGCTCCCATTTCTCCATGGCCTGTCCTGCATTTCTGGTTTTGACACTTTATTCATCAGGGCCCTTTTGACTGATGGGAAGCGAGACTTCTTTGTAGCGCTGATTTGCCTTTCCAGGTTGCTTGGTTGGCCAAAAAGGGCGTATGCGTTTTTTCCTGAATATATTCAGGAAAAAACGCATACGCCCTTTTTGGCCAAGGGCGTCATTGTCGAGGTTTTGCCGCTTTTCCTGTGCTTTAAAGGCGATTCGAATCTCCCTCCTGAAATCTGTTTCCTGCAATTCTGCCTTGCTTTCAACTCCTCTTCGTTACCTTCCCTCAATATATTTGTGAACGAGAGTTATCATTTATAAGTCTGCAGGTTTGTGAATTGCAGTGCCCCTGAGCTCCATTTTTCAACTCGCTTTCTTGGGAGCTGGCCTCAAAAGCGCAGGATTGCTTCAGGCCCTATTTTGGTTCCGGCCGGCAGGCTGAGCCTGTGGTTAATTCTTCTTCCTGATGAGAAAATAGAGTGACCTTTTCCTGTCCCTACACCTAGAGCTAGTTTCTCATTGGTTCCCCCTCTTCCCGTTCATCCTCAGGACAAATTGCAACCTGTACGGAACAGGAGGTTAAAGGTGCTGATTCTCCAAGGAGGGAGATTGCTAGTAAAGCAGATGGAATGGCGAACCCGAGAACAAGGAGATGAGAAATGAGGTGCGTTTTGGAAACCTTTCCCGATCACACGGTGTACCATCTTCTGGGTTTCTCATGCATGTTTTCGATGTAGGAAGATGCCCTTGAACCTGGAGATTTGGGACCCATGGGATGGGTACCACGCAGTATTACTTTAAAGGGTCTGCGTTTCCTCACCCAACCTCACCAAACCTCTCAGCCCCATGAGTGTCCACCCTTATGTCTCAGTCAGCTGTGGGTCTAGATATGGTCAATCCAGGTGTCATCACAGCCCCTGAACGAATTGTGTAAGAATTTCTCTCTCTTTCACTGTCTTTGTTTCACGGGTTTTTAAAAGTAATTGACTTGTATAATGGGGTTTAGCTGCTTTTCACTGCTGTGTTTATGCCGCTTTACACCCACTTGACTCACTTACAGAGAGATATCAATACATAGGTTTTAAGATTCTTACTAGTCAGATAGATTATTGGGCGGTGAATAGGGTGTGTTGAGTCCAATTCACTGTGCAAGGAGTAGGTCTTGTCTATTACCTATTGGGTTTATGGAACAGTATCTGAGCTAATTTGAAAAGCTTGTTTTATGCATCACACCACCTCACCTTTCCCCTTAAGCAGCCATAGTGTGCTTTCTAAACGTGTGACTCTGCTCTGTTTTGTAATTCAGTTCAAGGGTAGCGGTTTTTACATTCCCTCTATAAGTGATATCTTATGATAAGTGTCATTTTCTGTGTGACTTATTTCATTTAGAATCGTCCTACCTAAATCCACTCATCTTGCTGCTACTAGCATTATGACGTTGATTTCATGGCTGAGTGATATTCCATTGTACATAAGGACCACAACTTCTTTATCCATTTTTGTCTTTCCTGGGATATTTAAGGTGTAACGAAGTGGAGGTTCTTTTCAACAGAGCAGCCCTAAACTTTTGGGTGCCTGTGTCTTGCTGATTTTTAGTTTTCCCAATTTATACGCCCATGAGTGGAAGTGCCCTATGCTCTCTAAGCTGAGTTTTTTAGATGTTTCAGGACATACCGTACACTTCTCCAGAGTGGCTGTTGGCAATTTACGTCCCGCCCATCAGCGTAGCAAGGCTCCCATTTCTCCATGGCCTGTCCTGCATTTCTGGTTTTGACACTTTATTCAGCAGGGCCCTTTTGACTGATGGGAAGCGAGACTTCTTTGTAGCGCTGATTTGCCTTTCCAGGTTGCTTGGTTGGCCAAAAAGGGCGTATGCGTTTTTTCCTGAATATATTCAGGAAAAAACGCATACGCCCTTTTTGGCCAAGGGCATCATTGTCGAGGTTTTGCCGCTTTTCCTGTGCTTTAAAGGCGATTCGAATCTCCCTCCTGAAATCTGTTTCCTGCAATTCTGCCTTGCTTTCAACTCCTCTTCGTTACCTTCCCTCAATATATTTGTGGACGAGAGTTATCATTTATAAGTCTGCAGGTTTGTGAATTGCAGTGCCCCTGAGCTCCATTTTTCAACTCGCTTTCTTGGGAGCTGGCCTCAAAAGCGCAGGATTGCTTCAGGCCCTATTTTGGTTCCGGCCGGCAGGCTGAGCCTGTGGTTAATTCTTCTTCCTGATGAGAAAATAGAGTGACCTTTTCCTGTCCCTACACCTAGAGCTAGTTTCTCATTGGTTCCCCCTCTTCCCGTTCATCCTCAGGACAAATTGCAACCTGTACGGAACAGGAGGTTAAAGGTGCTGATTCTCCGAGGAGGGAGATTGCTAGTAAAGCGGATGGAATGGCGAACCCGAGAACAAGGAGATGAGAAATGAGGTGCGTTTTGGAAACCTTTCCCGATCACACGGTGTACCATCTTCTGGGTTTCTCATGCATGTTTTCGATGTAGGAAGATGCCCTTGAACCTGGAGATTTGGGACCCATGGGATGGGTACCACGCAGTATTGCTTTAAAGGGTCTGCGTTTCCTCACCCAACCTCACCAAACCTCTCAGCCCCATGAGTGTCCACCCTTATGTCTCAGTCAGCTGTGGGTCTAGATATGGTCAATCCAGGTGTCATCACAGCCCCTGAACGAATTGTGTAAGAATTTCTCTCTCTTTCACTGTCTTTGTTTCACGGGTTTTTAAAAGTAATTGACTTTTATAATGGGGTTTAGCTGCTTTTCACTGCTGTGTTTATGCCGCTTTACACCCACTTGACTCACTTACAGAGAGATATCAATACATAGGTTTTAAGATTCTTACTAGTCAGATAGATTCTTGGGCGGTGAATAGGGGGTGTTGAGTCCAATTCACTGTGCAAGGAGTAGGTCTTGTCTATTACCTATTGGGTTTATGGAACAGTATCTGAGCTAATTTGAAAAGCTTGTTTTATGCATCACACCACCTCACCTTTCCCCTTAAGCAGCCATAGTGTGCTTTCTAAACGTGTGACTCTGCTCTGTTTTGTAATTCAGTTCAAGGGTAGCGGTTTTTACATTCCCTCTATAAGTGATATCTTATGATAAGTGTCATTTTCTGTGTGACTTATTTCATTTAGAATCGTCCTACCTAAATCCACTCATCTTGCTGCTACTAGCATTATGACGTTGATTTCATGGCTGAGTGATATTCCATTGTACATAAGGACCACAACTTCTTTATCCATTTTTGTGTTTCCTCGGATATTTAAGGTGTAACGAAGTGGAGGTTCTTTTCAACAGAGCAGCCCTAAACTTTGGGGTGCCTGTGTCTTGCTGATTTTTAGTTTTCCCAATTTATACGCCCATGAGTGGAAGTGCCCTATGCTCTCTAAGCTGAGTTTTTTAGATGTTTCAGGACATACCGTACACTTCTCCAGAGTGGCTGTTGGCAATTTACGTCCCGCCCATCAGCGTAGCAAGGCTCCCATTTCTCCATGGCCTGTCCTGCATTTCTGGTTTTGACACTTTATTCAGCAGGGCCCTTTTGACTAATGGGAAGCGAGACTTCTTTGAACGCTGATTTGCCTTTCCAGGTTGCTTGGTTGGCCAAAAAGGGCGTATGCGTTTTTTCCTGAATATATTCAGGAAAAAACTCATACGCCCTTTTTGGCCAAGGGCATCATTGTCGAGGTTTTGCCGCTGTTCCTGTGCTTTAAAGGTGATTGGAATCTCCCTCCTGAAATCTGTTTCCTGCAATTCTGCCTTGCTTTCAACTCCTCTTCGTTACCGTCCCTCAATATATTTGTGGACGAGAGTTATCATTTATAAGTCTGCAGGTTTGTGAATTGCAGTGCCCCTGAGCTCCATTTTTCAACTCGCTTTCTTGGGAGCTGGCCTCAAAAGCGCAGGATTGCTTCAGGCCCTATTTTGGTTCCGGCCGGCAGGCTGAGCCTGTGGTTAATTCTTCTTCCTGATGAGAAAATAGAGTGACCTTTTCCTGTCCCTACACCTAGAGCTAGTTTCTCATTGGTTCCCCCTCTTCCCGTTCATCCTCAGGACAAATTGCAACCTGTACGGAACAGGTGGTTAAAGGTGCTGATTCTCCGAGGAGGGAGATTGCTAGTAAAGCGGATGGAATGGCGAACCCGAGAACAAGGAGATGAGAAATGAGGTGCGTTTTGGAAACCTTTCCCGATCACACGGTGTACCATCTTCTGGGTTACTCATGCATGTTTTCGATGTAGGAAGATGCCCTTGAACCTGGAGATTTGGGACCCATGGGATGGGTACCACGCAGTATTGCTTTAAAGGGTCTGCGTTTCCTCACCCAACCTCACCAAACCTCTCAGCCCCATGAGTGTCCACCCTTATGTCCCAGTCAGCTGTGGGTCTAGATATGGTCAATCCAGGTGTCATCACAGCCCCTGAACGAATTGTGTAAGAATTTCTCTGTCTTTCACTGTCTTTGTTTCACGGGTTTTTAAAAGTAATTGACTTTTATAATGGGGTTTAGCTGCTTTTCACTGCTGTGTTTATGCCGCTTTACACCCACTTGACTCACTTACAGAGAGATATCAATACATAGGTTTTAAGATTCTTACTAGTCAGATAGATTCTTGGGCGGTGAATAGGGGGTGTTGAGTCCAATTCACTGTGCAAGGAGTAGGTCTTGTCTATTACCTATTGGGTTTATGGAACAGTATCTGAGCTAATTTGAAAAGCTTGTTTTATGCATCACACCACCTCACCTTTCCCCTTAAGCAGCCATAGTGTGCTTTCTAAACGTGTGACTCTGCTCTGTTTTGTAATTCAGTTCAAGGGTAGCGGTTTTTACATTCCCTCTATAAGTGATATCTTATGATAAGTGTCATTTTCTGTGTGACTTATTTCATTTAGAATCGTCCTACCTAAATCCACTCATCTTGCTGCTACTAGCATTATGACGTTGATTTCATGGCTGAGTGATATTCCATTGTACATAAGGACCACAACTTCTTTATCCATTTTTGTCTTTCCTGGGATATTTAAGGTGTAACGAAGTGGAGGTTCTTTTCAACAGAGCAGCCCTAAACTTTGGGGTGCCTGTGTCTTGCTGATTTTTAGTTTTCCCAATTTATACGCCCATGAGTGGAAGTGCCCTATGCTCTCTAAGCTGAGTTTTTTAGATGTTTCAGGACATACCGTACACTTCTCCAGAGTGGCTGTTGGCAATTTACGTCCCGCCCATCAGCGTAGCAAGGCTCCCATTTCTCCATGGCCTGTCCTGCATTTCTGGTTTTGACACTTTATTCAGCAGGGCCCTTTTGACTGATGGGAAGCGAGACTTCTTTGTAGCGCTGATTTGCCTTTCCAGGTTGCTTGGTTGGCCAAAAAGGGCGTATGCGTTTTTTCCTGAATATATTCAGGAAAAAACGCATACGCCCTTTTTGGCCAAGGGCATCATTGTCGAGGTTTTGCCGCTTTTCCTGTGCTTTAAAGGCGATTCGAATCTCCCTCCTGAAATCTGTTTCCTGCAATTCTGCCTTGCTTTCAACTCCTCTTCGTTACCTTCCCTCAATATATTTGTGGACGAGAGTTATCATTTATAAGTCTGCAGGTTTGTGAATTGCAGTGCCCCTGAGCTCCATTTTTCAACTCGCTTTCTTGGGAGCTGGCCTCAAAAGCGCAGGTTTGCTTCAGGCCCTATTTTGGTTCCGGCCGGCAGGCTGAGCCTGTGGTTAATTCTTCTTCCTGATGAGAAAATAGAGTGACCTTTTCCTGTCCCTACACCTAGAGCTAGTTTCTCATTGGTTCCCCCTCTTCCCGTTCATCCTCAGGACAAATTGCAACCTGTACGGAACAGGAGGTTAAAGGTGCTGATTCTCCGAGGAGGGAGATTGCTAGTAAAGCGGATGGAATGGCGAACCCGAGAACAAGGAGACGAGAAATGAGGTGCGTTTTGGAAACCTTTCCCGATCACACGGTGTACCATCTTCTGGGTTTCTCATGCATGTTTTCGATGTAGGAAGATGCCCTTGAACCTGGAGATTTGGGACCCATGGGATGGGTACCACGCAGTATTACTTTAAAGGGTCTGCGTTTCCTCACCCAACCTCACCAAACCTCTCAGCCCCATGAGTGTCCACCCTTATGTCTCAGTCAGCTGTGGGTCTAGATATGGTCAATCCAGGTGTCATCACAGCCCCTGAACGAATTGTGTAAGAATTTCTCTCTCTTTCACTGTCTTTGTTTCACGGGTTTTTAAAAGTAATTGACTTTTATAATGGGGTTTAGCTGCTTTTCACTGCTGTGTTTATGCCGCTTTACACCCACTTGACTCACTTACAGAGAGATATCAATACATAGGTTTTAAGATTCTTACTAGTCAGATAGATTCTTGGGCGGTGAATAGGGGGTGTTGAGTCCAATTCACTGTGCAAGGAGTAGGTCTTGTCTATTACCTATTGGGTTTATGGAACAGTATCTGAGCTAATTTGAAAAGCTTGTTTTATGCATCACACCACCTCACCTTTCCCCTTAAGCAGCCATAGTGTGCTTTCTAAACGTGTGACTCTGCTCTGTTTTGTAATTCAGTTCAAGGGTAGCGGTTTTTACATTCCCTCTATAAGTGATATCTTATGATAAGTGTCATTTTCTGTGTGACTTATTTCATTTAGAATCGTCCTACCTAAATCCACTCATCTTGCTGCTACTAGCATTATGACGTTGATTTCATGGCTGAGTGATATTCCATTGTACATAAGGACCACAACTTCTTTATCCATTTTTGTCTTTCCTGGGATATTTAAGGTGTAACGAAGTGGAGGTTCTTTTCAACAGAGCAGCCCTAAACTTTGGGGTGCCTGTGTCTTGCTGATTTTTAGTTTTCCCAATTTATACGCCCATGAGTGGAAGTGCCCTATGCTCTCTAAGCTGAGTTTTTTAGATGTTTCAGGACATACCGTACACTTCTCCAGAGTGGCTGTTGGCAATTTACGTCCCGCCCATCAGCGTAGCAAGGCTCCCATTTCTCCATGGCCTGTCCTGCATTTCTGGTTTTGACACTTTATTCAGCAGGGCCCTTTTGACTGATGGGAAGCGAGACTTCTTTGTAGCGCTGATTTGCCTTTCCAGGTTGCTTGGTTGGCCAAAAAGGGCGTATGCGTTTTTTCCTGAATATATTCAGGAAAAAACGCATACGCCCTTTTTGGCCAAGGGCATCATTGTCGAGGTTTTGCCGCTTTTCCTGTGCTTTAAAGGCGATTCGAATCTTCCTCCTGAAATCTGTTTCCTGCAATTCTGCCTTGCTTTCAACTCCTCTTCGTTACCTTCCCTCAATATATTTGTGGACGAGAGTTATCATTTATAAGTCTGCAGGTTTGTGAATTGCAGTGCCCCTGAGCTCCATTTTTCAACTCGCTTTCTTGGGAGCTGGCCTCAAAAGCGCAGGATTGCTTCAGGCCCTATTTTGGTTCCGGCCGGCAGGCTGAGCCTGTGGTTAATTCTTCTTCCTGATGAGAAAATAGAGTGACCTTTTCCTGTCCCTACACCTAGAGCTAGTTTCTCATTGGTTCCCCCTCTTCCCGTTCATCCTCAGGACAAATTGCAACCTGTACGGAACAGGAGGTTAAAGGTGCTGATTCTCCAAGGAGGGAGATTGCTAGTAAAGCGGATGGAATGGCGAACCCGAGAACAAGGAGATGAGAAATGAGGTGCGTTTTGGAAACCTTTCCCGATCACACGGTGTACCATCTTCTGGGTTTCTCATGCATGTTTTCGATGTAGGAAGATGCCCTTGAACCTGGGGATTTGGGACCCATGGGATGGGTACCACGCAGTATTACTTTAAAGGGTCTGCGTTTCCTCACCCAACCTCACCAAACCTCTCAGCCCCATGAGTGTCCACCCTTATGTCTCAGTCAGCTGTGGGTCTAGATATGGTCAATCCAGGTGTCATCACAGCCCCTGAACGAATTGTGTAAGAATTTCTCTCTCTTTCACTGTCTTTGTTTCACGGGTTTTTAAAAGTAATTGACTTTTATAATGGGGTTTAGCTGCTTTTCACTGCTGTGTTTATGCCGCTTTACATCCACTTGACTCACTTACAGAGAGATATCAATACATAGGTTTTAAGATTCTTACTAGTCAGATAGATTCTTGGGCGGTGAATAGGGGGTGTTGAGTCCAATTCACTGTGCAAGGAGTAGGTCTTGTCTATTACCTATTGGGTTTATGGAACAGTATCTGAGCTAATTTGAAAAGCTTGTTTTATGCATCACACCACCTCACCTTTCCCCTTAAGCAGCCATAGTGTGCTTTCTAAACGTGTGACTCTGCTCTGTTTTGTAATTCAGTTCAAGGGTAGCGGTTTTTACATTCCCTCTATAAGTGATATCTTATGATAAGTGTCATTTTCTGTGTGACTTATTTCATTTAGAATCGTCCTACCTAAATCCACTCATCTTGCTGCTACTAGCATTATGACGTTGATTTCATGGCTGAGTGATATTCCATTGTACATAAGGACCACAACTTCTTTATCAATTTTTGTCTTTCCTGGGATATTTAAGGTGTAACGAAGTGGAGGTTCTTTTCAACAGAGCAGCCCTAAACTTTGGGGTGCCTGTGTCTTGCTGATTTTTAGTTTTCCCAATTTATACGCCCATGAGTGGAAGTGCCCTATGCTCTCTAAGCTGAGTTTTTTAGATGTTTCAGGACATACCGTACACTTATCCAGAGTGGCTGTTGGCAATTTACGTCCCGCCCATCAGCGTAGCAAGGCTCCCATTTCTCCATGGCCTGTCCTGCATTTCTGGTTTTGACACTTTATTCAGCAGGGCCCTTTTGACTGATGGGAAGCGAGACGTCTTTGTAGCGCTGATTTGCCTTTCCAGGTTGCTTGGTTGGCCAACAAGGGCGTATGCGTTTTTTCCTGAATATATTCAGGAAAAAACGCATACGCCCTTTTTGGCCAAGGGCATCATTGTCGAGGTTTTGCCGCTTTTCCTGTGCTTTAAAGGCGATTCGAATCTCCCTCCTGAAATCTGTTTCCTGCAATTCTGCCTTGCTTTCAACTCCTCTTCGTTGCCTTCCCTCAATATATTTGTGGACGAGAGTTATCATTTATAAGTCTGCAGGTTTGTGAAATGCAGTGCCCCTGAGCTCCATTTTTCAACTCGCTTTCTTGGGAGCTGGCCGCAAAAGCACAGGATTGCTTCAGGCCCTATTCTGGTCCCGGGCGGCAGGCTGAGCCTGTGGTTAATTCTTCTTCCTGATGGGAAAATAGAGTGACCTGTGCCTGTCCCAACACCTAGAGCTAGTCTCTCATTGGTTCCCCCTCTTCCTGATCATCCTCAGGACAAATTGCAACCTGTACGGAACAGGAGGTTAAAGGTGCTGATTCTCTAAGGAGGCAGGTTGCTACTGAATCGGCTGGAATGGCGAACCCGAGCACAAGGAGATGAGAAATGAGGTGCGTTTTAGAAACCTTTCCCGATCACATGGTGTACCGTCTTCTGGGTTAATCATGCATGTTTTCGATGTAGGAAGATGCCCTTGAACCTGGAGATTTGGGACCCATGGGATGGGTACCACGCAGTATTACTTTAAAGGCTCTGCGTTTCCTCACCCAACCTCACCAAACCTCTCAGCCCCATGAGTGTCCACCCTTATGTCTCAATCAGCTGTGGGTCTAGATATGGTCAATCCAGGTGGCATCACTGCCCCTGAACGAATTGTGTAAGAATTTCTCTCTCTTTCACTGTCTTTGTTTCACGGGTTTTTAAAAGTAATTGACTTTTATAATGGGGTTTAGCTGCTTTTCACTGCTGTGTTTCTGCCGCTTTACACCCACTTGACTCACTTACAGAGAGATATCAATACATAGGTTTTAAGATTCTTACTTGTCATATATATTCTTGGGCGGTGAATAGGGGGTGTTGAGTCCAATTCACTGAGCAAGGAGTAGGTCTTGTCTATTACCTATTGGGTTTATGGAACGGTATCTGAGCTAATTTGAAACCCTTGTTTTATGCATCACCCCACCTCACCTTTACCGTTAAGCAGCCATAGTGTGTTTTCTAACCGTGTGTCTCTGTTCTGTTTTGTAATTCAGTTCAAGGGTAGCGGTTTTTACATTCCCTCTATAAGTGATATCTTATGATAAGTGTCATTTTCTGTGTGAATTATTTCATTTAGAATCGTCCTACCTAAATCCACTCATCTTGCTGCTACTTGCATTATGACGTTGATTTCATGGCTGAGTGATATTCTATTGTACATAAGGACCACAACTTCTTTATCCATTTTTGTCTTTCCTGGGATATTTAAGGTGTAACGAAGTAGAGGTCCTTGTCAACAGAGCAGCCCTAAACTTTGGGGTGCCTGTGTCTTGCTGATTTTTAGTTTTCCCAATTTATACGCCCATGAGTGGAAGTGCCCTATGCTCTCTAAGCTGAGTTTTTTAGATGTTTCAGGACATACCGTACACTTCTCCAGAGTGGCTGTTGGCAATTTACGTCCCGCCCATCAGCGTAGCGAGGCTCCCATTTCTCCATGGCCTGTCCTGCATTTCTGGTTTTGACACTTTATTCAGCAGGGCCCTTTTGACCGATGGGAAGCGAGACTTCTTTGTAGCGCTGATTTGCCTTTCCAGGTTGCTTGGTTGGCCAAAAAGGGCGTATGCGTTTTTTCCTGAATATATTCAGGAAAAAACGCATACGCCCTTTTTGGCCAAGGGCATCATTGTCGAGCTTTTGCCGCTTTTCCTGTGCTTTAAAGGCGATTCGAATCTCCCTCCTCAAATGTTTTTCCTGCAATTCTGCCTTGCTTTCAAATCCTCTTCGTTGCCTTCCCTCAATATATTTGTGGACGAGAGTTATCATTTATAAGTCTGCAGGTTTGTGAATTGCAGTGCCCCTGAGCTCCATTTTTCAACTCGCTTTCTTGGGAGCTGGCCTCAAAAGCTCAGGATTGCTTCAGGCCCTATTTTGGTTCCGGCCGGCAGGCTGAGCCTGTGGTTAATTCTTCTTCCTGATGAGAAAATAGAGTGACCTGTGCCTGTCCCTACACCTAGACCTAGTCTCTCTTTGGTTCCCCCTCTTCCCGTTCATCCTCAGGACAAATTGCAACCTGTACGGAACAGTAGGTTAAAGGTGCTGATTCTCCAAGGAGGGAGATTGCTAGTAAAGCGGATGGAATGGCGAACCCGAGAACAAGGAGATGAGAAATGAGGTGCGTTTTGGAAACCTTTCCCGATCACACGGTGTACCATCTTCTGGGTTTCTCATGCATGTTTTCGATGTAGGAAGATGCCCTTGAACCTGGAGATTTGGGACCCATGGGATGGGTACCACGCAGTATTACTTTAAAGGGTCTGCGTTTCCTCACCCAACCTCACCAAACCTCTCAGCCCCAAGAGTGTCCACCCTTATGTCTCAGTCAGCTGTGGGTCTAGATATGGTCAATCCAGGTGGCATCACTGCCCCTGAACGAATTGTGTAAGAATTTCTCTCTCTTTCACTGTCTTTGTTTCACGGGTTTTTAAAAGTAATTGACTTTTATAATGGGGTTTAGCTGCTTTTCACTGCTGTGTTTCTGCCGCTTTACACCCACTTGACTCACTTACAGAGAGATATCAATACATAGGTTTTAAGATTCTTACTAGTCAGATAGATTCTTGGGCGGTGAATAGGTGGTGTTGAGTCCAATTCACTGAGCAAGGAGTAGGTCTTGTCTATTACCTATTGGGTTTATGGAACAGTATCTGAGCTAATTTGAAAAGCTTGTTTTATGCATCACACCACCTCACCTTTCCCCTTAAGCAGCCATAGTGTGCTTTCTAAACGTGTGACTCTGCTCTGTTTTGTAATTCAGTTCAAGGGTAGCGGTTTTTACATTCCCTCTATAAGTGATATCTTATGATAAGTGTCATTTTCTGTGTGACTTATTTCATTTAGAATCGTCCTACCTAAATCCACTCATCTTGCTGCTACTAGCATTATTACGTTGATTTCATGGCTGAGTGATATTCTATTGTACATAAGGACCACAACTTCTTTATCCATTTTTGTCTTTCCTGGGATATTTAAGGTGTAACGAAGTGGAGGTTCTTGTCAACAGAGCAGCCCTAAACTTTGGGGAGCCTGTGTCTTGCTGATTTTTAGTTTTGCCAATTTATACGCCCATGAGTGGAAGTGCCCTATGCTCTCTAAGCTGAGTTTTTTAGATGTTTCAGGACACACCGTACACTTCTCCAGAGTGGCTGTTGGCAATTTACATCCCGCCCATCAGCGTAGCCAGGCTCCCGTTTCTCCATGGCCTGTCCTGCATTTCTGGTTTTGACACTTTATTCAGCATGGCCCTTTTGACCGATGGGAAGCGAGACTTCTTTGTAGCGCTGATTTGCCTTTCCAGGTTGCTTGGTTGGCCAAAAAGGGCGTATGCGTTTTTTCCTGAATATATTCAGGAAAAAACGCATACGCCCTTTTTGGCCAAGGGCGTCATTGTCGAGGTTTTGCCCCTTTTCCTGTGCTTTAAAGGCGATTCGAATCTCCCTCCTGAAATGTTTTTCCTGCAATTCTGCCTTGCTTTCAAATCCTCTTCGTTGCCTTCCCTCAATATATTTGTGGACGAGAGTTATCATTTATAAGTCTGCAGGTTTGTGAATTGCAGTGCCCCTGAGCTCCATTTTTCAACTCGCTTTCTTGGGAGCTGGCCTCAAAAGCTCAGGATTGCTTCAGGCCCTATTTTGGTTCCGGCCGGCAGGCTGAGCCTGTGGTTAATTCTTCTTCCTGATGAGAAAATAGAGTGACCTTTTCCTGTCCCTACACCTAGAGCTAGTCTCTCATTGGTTCCCCCTCTTCCTGTTCATCCTCAGGACAAATTGCAACCTGTACGGAACAGGAGGTTAAAGGTGCTGATTCTCCAAGGAGGCAGGTTGCTAGTGAAGCGGCTGGAATGGCGAACCCGAGCACAAGGAGATGAGAAATGAGGTGAGTTTTGGAAACCTTTCCCGATCACACGGTGTACCATCTTCTGGGTTTCTCATGCATGTTTTCGATCTAGGAAGATGCCCTTGAACCTGGAGATTTGGGACCCATGGGATGGGTACCACACAGTATTGCTTTAAAGGGTCTGCGTTTCCTCACCCAACCTCACCCAACCTCTCAGCCCCAAGAGTGTCCACCCTTATGTCTCAATCAGCTGTGGGTCTAGATATGGTCAATCCAGGTGGCATCACAGACCCTGAACGAATTTTGTAAGAATTTCTCTCTCTTTCACTGTCTTTGTTTCACGGGTTTTTAAAAGTAATTGATTTTTATAATGGGGTTTAGCTGCTTTTTACTGCTGTGCTTATGCCGCTTTACACCCACTTGACTCACTTACAGAGAGATATCAATACATAGGTTTTAAGATTCTTACTATTCAGATATATTCTTGGGCGGTGAATAAGGGGTGTTGAGTCCAATTCACTGAGCAAGGAGTAGGTCTTGTCTATTACATACTGGGTTTATGGAACGGTATCTGAGCTAATTTGAAACCGTTGTTTTATGCATCACCCCACCTCACCTATCCCGTTAAGCAGCCATAGTGTGTCTTCTAAACGTGTGACTCTGTTCTGTTTTGTAATTCAGTTCAAGGGTAGCTGTTTTTACATTCCCTCTATAAGTGATATCTTATGATAAGTGTGTTTTTCTGTGTGACTTATTTCACTTAGAATCGTCGTACCTAAATCCACTCATCATGCTGCTACTAGCCTTATGACGTTGATTTCATGGCTGAGTGATATTCCATTGTACATAAGGACCACAACTTCTTTATCCATTTTTCTCTTTCCTGGGATATTTAAGGTGTAACGAAATGGAGGTTCTTGTCAACAGAGCAGCCCTAAACTTTGGGGTGCCTGTGTCTTGCTGATTTTTAGTTTTCCCAATTTATACGCCCATGAGTGGAAGTGCCCTATGCTCTCTAAGCTGAGTTTTTTAGATGTTTCAGGACACACCGTACACTTCTCCAGAGTGGCTGTTGGCAATTTACATCCCGCCCATCAGCGTAGCCAGGCTCCCGTTTCTCCATGGCCTGTCCTGCATTTCTGGTTTTGACACTTTATTCAGCATGGCCCTTTTGACCGATGGGAAGCGAGACTTCTTTGTAGCGCTGATTTGCCTTTCCAGGTTGCTTGGTTGGCCAAAAAGGGCGGATGCGTTTTTTCGTGAACATATTCAGGAAAAAACGCGTACGCCCTTTTTGGCCAAGGGCATCATTGTCGAGGTTTTGCCGCTTTTCCTGTTCTTTAAAGGCGATTCGAATCTCCCTCCTGAAATCTGTTTCCTGCAATTCTGCCTTGCTTTCAAATCCTCTTCGTTGCCTTCCCTCAATATATTTGTGGACGAGAGTTATCATTTATAAGTCTGCAGGTTTGTGAATTGCAGTGCCCCTGAGCTCCATTTTTCAACTCGCTTTCTTGGGAGCTGGCCGCAAAAGCGCAGGATTGCTTCAGTCTCTATTCTGGTCCCGGGCGGCAGGCTGAGCCTGTGGTTAATTCTTCTTCCTGATGGGAAAATAGAGTGACCTGTGCCTGTCCCAACACCTAGAGCTAGTCTCTCATTGGTTCCCCCTCTTCCCGTTCATCCTCAGGACAAATTGCAACCTGTACGGAACAGGAGGTTAAAGGTGCTGATTCTCCAAGGAGGGAGATTGCTAGTAAAGCGGCTGGAATGGCGAACCCGAGCACAAGGAGATGAGAAATGAGGTGCGTTTTGGAAACCTTTCCCGATCACACGGTGTACCATCTTCTGGGTTTCTCATGCATGTTTTCGATGTAGGAAGATGCCCTTGAACCTGGAGATTTGGGACCCATGGGATGGGTACCACGCAGTATTGCTTTAAAGGGTCTGCGTTTCCTCACCCAACCTCACCAAACCTCTCAGCCCCAAGAGTGTCCACCCTTATGTCTCAATCAGCTGTGGGTCTAGATATGGTCAATCCAGGTGGCATCACAGCCCCTGAACGAATTTTGTAAGAATTTCTCTCTCTTTCACTGTCTTTGTTTCACGGGTTTTTAAAAGTAATTGATTTTTATAATGGGGTTTAGCTGCTTTTCACTGCTGTGTTTCTGCCGCTTTACACCCGCTTGACTCACTTACAGAGAGATATCAATACATAGGTTTTAAGATTCTTAGTATTCAGATATATTCTTGGGCGGTGAATAAGGGGTGTTGAGTCCAATTCTTTGAGCAAGGAGTAGGTCTTGTCTATTACATATTGAGTTTATGGAACGGTATCTGAGCTAATTTGAAACCGTTGTTTTATGCATCACCCCACCTCACCTATCCCGTTAAGCAGCCATAGTGTGTTTTCTAAACGTGTGACTCTGTTCTGTTTTGTAATTCAGTTCAAGGGTAGCTGTTTTTACATTCCCTCTATAAGTGATATCTTATGATAAGTGTGTTTTTCTGTGTGACTTATTTCACTTAGAATCGTCGTACCTAAATCCACTCATCATGCTGCTACTAGCCTTATGACGTTGATTTCATGGCTGAGTGATATTCCATTGTACATAAGGACCACAACTTCTTTATCCATTTTTCTCTTTCCTGGGATATTTAAGGTGTAAGGAAGTGGAGGTTCTTGTCAACAGAGCAGCCCTAAACTTTGGGGTGCCGGTGTCTTGCTGATTTTTAGTTTTCCCAATTTATACGCCCATGAGTGGAAGTGCCCTATGCTCTCTAAGCTGAGTTTTTTAGATGTTTCAGGACACACCGCACACTTCTCCAGAGTGGCTGTTGGCAATTTACATCCTGCCCATCAGCGTAGCCAGGCTCCCGCTTCGCCATGGCCTGTCCTGCATTTCTGGTTTTGACACTTTATTCAGCATGGCCCTTTTGACCGATGGGAAGCGAGACTTCTTTGTAGCGCTGATTTGCCTTTCCAGGTTGCTTGGTTGGCCAAAAAGGGCGGATGCGTTTTTTCCTGAACATATTCAGGAAAAAACGCATCCGCCCTTTTTGGCCAAGGGCATCATTGTCGAGGTTTTGCCGCTTTTCCTGTTCTTTAAAGGCAATTCGAATCTCCCTCCTGAAATCTGTTTCCTGCAATTCTGCCTTGCTTTCAAATCCTCTTCGTTGCCTTCCCTCAATATATTTGTGGACGAGAGTTATCATTTATAAGTCTGCAGGTTTGTGAATTGCAGTGCCCCTGAGCTCCATTTTTCAACTCGCTTTCTTGGGAGCTGGCCGCAAAAGCGCAGGATTGCTTCAGGCCCTATTCTGGTCCCGGGCGGCAGGCTGAGCCTGTGGTTAATTCTTCTTCCTGATGGGAAAATAGAGTGACCTGTGCCTGTCCCAACACCTAGAGCTAGTCTCTCATTGGTTCCCCCTCTTCCCGTTCATCCTCAGGACAAATTGCAACCTGTACGGAACAGGAGGTTAACGGTGCTGATTCTCCAAGGAGGGAGATTGCTAGTAAAGCGGCTGGAATGGCGAACCCGAGCACAAGGAGATGAGAAATGAGGTGCGTTTTGGAAACCTTTCCCAATCTCACGGTGTACCATCTTCTGGGTTTCTCATGCATGTTTTCGATGTAGGAAGTTGCCCTTGAACCTGGAGATTTGGGACCCATGGGATGGGTACCACACAGTATTGCTTTAAAGGGTCTGCGTTTCCTCACCCAACCTCACCAAACCTCTCAGCCCCAAGAGTGTCCACCCTTATGTCTCAATCAGCTGTGGGTCTAGATATGGTCAACCCAGGTGGCATCACAGACCCTGAACGAATTTTGTAAGAATTTCTCTCTCTTTCACTGTCTTTGTTTCACGGGTTTTTAAAAGTAATTGATTTTTATAATGGGGTTTAGCTGCTTTTCACTGCTGTGCTTATGCCGCTTTACACCCACTTGACTCACTTACAGAGAGATATCAATACATAGGTTTTAAGATTCTTACTATTCAGATATATTCTTGGGCGGTGAATAAGGGGTGTTGAGTCCAATTCACTGAGCAAGGAGTAGGTCTTGTCTATTACATACTGGGTTTATGGAACGGTATCTGAGCTAATTTGAAACCGTTGTTTTATGCATCACCCCACCTCACCTATCCCGTTAAGCAGCCATAGTGTGTCTTCTAAACGTGTGACTCTGTTCTGTTTTGTAATTCAGTTCAAGGGTAGCTGTTTTTACATTCCCTCTATAAGTGATATCTTATGATAAGTGTGTTTTTCTGTGTGACTTATTTCACTTAGAATCGTCGTACCTAAATCCACTCATCATGCTGCTACTAGCCTTATGACGTTGATTTCATGGCTGAGTGATATTCCATTGTACTTAAGGACCACAACTTCTTTATCCATTTTTCTCTTTCCTGGGATATTTAAGGTGTAACGAAGTGGAGGTTCTTGTCAACAGAGCAGCCCTAAACTTTGGGGTGCCTGTGTCTTGCTGATTTTTAGTTTTCCCAATTTATACGCCCATGAGTGGAAGTGCCCTATGCTCTCTAAGCTGAGTTTTTTAGATGTTTCAGGACACACCGTACACTTCTCCAGAGTGGCTGTTGGCAATTTACATCCCGCCCATCAGCGTAGCCAGGCTCCCGTTTCTCCATGGCCTGTCCTGCATTTCTGGTTTTGACACTTTATTCAGCATGGCCGTTTTGACCGATGGGAAGCGAGACTTCTTTGTAGCGCTGATTTGCCTTTCCAGGTTGCTTGGTTGGCCAAAAAGGGCGGATGCGTTTTTTCCTGAACATATTCAGGAAAAAACGCATCCGCCCTTTTTGGCCAAGGGCATCATTGTCGAGGCTTTGCCGCTTTTCCTGTTCTTTAAAGGCGATTCGAATCTCCCTCCTGAAATCTGTTTACTGCAATTCTGCCTTGCTTTCAAATCCTCTTCGTTTGCCTTCCCTCAATATATTTGTGGACGAGAGTTATCATTTATAAGTCTGCAGGTTTGTGAATTGCAGTGCCCCTGAGCTCCATTTTTCAACTCACTTTCTTGGGAGCTGGCCTCAAAAGCGCAGGATTGCTTCAGGCCGTATTTTGGTTCCGGCCGGCAGGCTGAGCCTGTGGTTAATTTTTCTTCCTGATGAGAAAATAGAGTGACCTGTGCCTGTCCCTACACCTAGAGCTAGTCTCTCATTTGTTCCCCCTCTTCCTGTTCATCCTCAGGACAAATTGCAACCTGTACGGAACAGGAGGTTAAAGGTGCTGATTCTCCAAGGAGGCAGGTTGCTAGTGAAGCGGCTGGAATGGCGAACCCGAGCACAAGGAGATGAGAAATGAGGTGCGTTTTAGAAACCTTTCCCGATCACACGGTGTACCGTCTTCTGGGTTTCTCATGCATGTTTCCGATGTAGGAAGATGCCCTTGAACCTGGAGATTTGGGACCCATGGGATGGGTACCACGCAGTATTACTTTAAAGGGTCTGCGTTTCCTCACCCAACCTCACCAAAGCTCTCAGCCCCATGAGTGTCCACCCTTATGTCTCAATCAGCTGTGGGTCTAGATATGGTCAATCCAGGTGGCATCACAGCCCCTGAACGAATTTTGTAAGAATTTCTCTCTCTTTCACTGTCTTTGTTTCACGGGTTTTTAAAAGTAATTGATTTTTATAATGGGGTTTAGCTGCTTTTCACTGCTGTGTTTCTGCCGCTTTACACCCACTTGACTCGCTTACAGAGAGATATCAATACATAGGTTTTAAGATTCTTACTAGTCAGATATATTCTTGGGCGGTGTATAGGGGTTGTTGAATCCAATTCACTGAGCAAGGAGTAGGTCTTGTCTATTACCTATTGAGTTTATGGAACGGTATCTGAGCTAATTTGAAACCCTTGTTTTATGCATCACCCCACCTCACCTTTCCCGTTAAGCAGCCATAGTGTTTTTTCTAAACGTGTGTCTCTGTTCTGTTTTGTAATTCAGTTCAAGGGTAGCGGTTTTTACATTCCCTCTATAAGTGATATCTTATGATAAGTGTCATTTTCTGTGTGACTTATTTCATTTGGAATCGTCCTACCTAAATCCACTCATCTTGCTGCTACTAGCATTAAGACGTTGATTTCATTGCTGAATGATATTCTATTGTACATAAGGACCACAACTTCTTTATCCATTTTTGTCTTTCCTGGGATATTTAAGGTGTAACGAAGTGGAGGTTCTTTTCAACAGAGCAGCCCTAAACTTTGGGGTGCCTGTGTCTTGCTGATTTTTAGTTTTCCCAATTTATACGCCCATGAGTGGAATTGCCCTATGCTCTCTAAGCTGAGTTTTTAGATGTTTCAGGACATACCGTACACTTCTCCAGAGTGGCTGTTGGCAATTTACGTCCCGCGCATCAGCGTAGCAAGGCTCCCATTTCTCCATGGCCTGTCCTGCATTTCTGGTTTGGACACTTTATTCAGCAGGGCCCTTTTGACCGATGGGAAGCGAGACTTCTTTGTAGCGATGATTTGCCTTTCCAGGTTGCTTGGTTGGCCAAAAAGGGCGTATGCGTTTTTTCCTGAATATATTCAGGAAAATCCGCATACGCCCTTTTTGGCCAAGGGCATCATTGTCGAGCTTTTGCCGCTTTTCCTGTGCTTTAAAGGCGATTCGAATCTCCCTCCTGAAATGTATTTCCTGCAATTCTGCCTTGCTTTCAAATCCTCTTCGTTGCCTTCCCTCAATATATTTGTGGACGAGAGTTATCATTTATAAGTCTGCTGGTTTGTGAATTGCAGTGCCCCTGAGCTCCATTTTTCAACTCGCTTTCTTGGGAGCTGGCCTCAAAAGCGCAGGATTGCTTCAGGCCCTATTTTGGTTCCGGCCGGCAGGCTGAGCCTGTGGTTAATTCTTCTTTCTGATGAGAAAATAGAGTGACCTGTGCCTGTCCCTACACCTAGAGCTAGTCTTTCATTGGTTCCCCCTCTTCCCGTTCATCCTCAGGACAAATTGCAACCTGTACGGAACAGGAGGTTAAAGGTGCTGATTCTCCAAGGAGGCAGGTTGCTAGTGAAGCGGCTGGAATGGCGAACCCAAGCACAAGGAGATGAGAAATGAGGCGCGTTTTAGAAACCTTTCCCGATCACACGGTGTACCGTCTTCTGGGTTTCTCATGCATGTTTTCGATGTAGGAAGATGCCCTTGAACTTGGAGATTTGGGACCCATGGGATGGGTACCACGCAGTATTACTTTAAAGGGTCTGCGTTTCCTCACCCAACCTCACCAAACCTCTCAGCCCCATGAGTTTCCACCCTTATGTCTCAGTCAGCTGTGGGTCTAGATATGGTCAATCCAGGTGGCATCACAGCCCCTGAACGAATTTTGTAAGAATTTCTCTCTCTTTCACTATCTTTGTTTCACGGGTTTTTAAAAGTAATTGATTTTTATAATGGGGTTTAGCTGCTTTTCACTGCTGTGTTTCTGCCGCTTTACACCCACTTGACTCACTTACAGAGAGATATCAATACATAGGTTTTAAGATTCTTACTTGTCATATATATTCTTGGGCGGTGAATAGGGGGTGTTGAGTCCAATTCACTGAGCAAGGAGTAGGTCTTGTCTATTACCTATTGGGTTTATGGAACGGTATCTGAGCTAATTTGAAACCCTTGTTTTATGCATCACCCCACCTCACCTTTACCGTTAAGCAGCCATAGTGTGTTTTCTAACCGTGTGTCTCTGTTCTGTTTTGTAATTCAGTTCAAGGGTAGCGGTTTTTACATTCCCTCTATAAGTGATATCTTATGATAAGTGTCTTTTTCTGTGTGACTTATTTCACTTAGAATCGTCGTACCTGAATCCACTCATCATGCTACTACTAGCCTTATGACGTTGATTTCATGGCTGAGTGATATTCCATTGTACATAAGGACCACAACTTCTTTATCCATTTTTCTCTTTCCTGGGATATTTAAGGTGTAACGAAGTGGAGGTTCTTTTCTACAGAGGAGCCCTAAACTTTGGGGTGCCTGTGTCCTGCTGATTTTTAGTTTTCCCAATTTATACGCCCATGAGTGGAAGTGCCCTATGCTCTCTAAGTTGAGTTTCTTAGATGTTTCAGGACATACCGTACACTTCTCCAGAGTGGCTGTTGGCAATTTACGTCCCGCCCATCAGCGTAGCAAGGCTCCCATTTCTCCATGGCCTGTCCTGCATTTCTGGTTTTGACACTTTATTCAGCAGGGCCCTTTTGACCGATGGGAAGCGAGACTTCTTTGTAGCGCTGATTTGCCTTTCCAGGTTGCTTGGTTGGCCAAAAAGGGCGTATACGTTTTTTCCTGAATATATTCAGGAAAAAACGCATACGCCCTTTTTGGCCAAGGGCATCATTGTCGATGTTTTGCCGCTTTTCCTGTGCTTTAAAGGCGATTCGAATCTCCCTCCTGAAATCTGTTTCCTGCAATTCTGCCTTGCTTTCAACTCCTCTTCGTTGCCTTCCCTCAATATATTTGTGGACGAGGGTTATCATTTATAAGTCTGCAGGTTTGTGAATTGCAGTGCCCCTGAGCTCCATTTTTCAACTCGCTTTCTTGGGAGCTGGCCGCAAAAGCGCAGGATTGCTTCAGGCCCTATTCTGGTCCCGGGCGGCAGGCTGAGCCTGTGGTTAATTCTTCTTCCTGATGGGAAAATAGAGTGACCTGTGCCTGTCCCAACACCTAGACCTAGTCTCTCATTGGTTCCCCCTCTTCCTGTTCATCCTTAGGACAAATTGCAACCTGTACGGAACAGGAGGTTAAAGGTGCTGATTCTCCAAGGAGGGAGATTGCTAGTAAAGCGGATGGAATGGCGAACCCGAGAACAAGGAGATGAGAAATGAGGTGCGTTTTGGAAACCTTTCCCGATCACACGGTGTACCATCTTCTGGGTTTCTCATGCATGTTTTCGATGTAGGAAGATGCCCTTGAACCTGGAGATTTGGGACCCATGGGATGGGTACCACGCAGTATTACTTTAAAGGGTCTGCGTTTCCTCACCCAACCTCACCAAACCTCTCAGCCCCAAGAGTGTCCACCCTTATGTCTCAGTCAGCTGTGGGTCTAGATATGGTCAATCCAGATGGCATCACAGCCACTGAACGAATTGTGTAAGAATTTCTCTCTCTTTCACTGTCTTTGTTTCACGGGTTTTTAAAAGT
This sequence comes from Balaenoptera physalus, assembly GCF_965194825.1. Taxonomy (NCBI): domain Eukaryota; kingdom Metazoa; phylum Chordata; class Mammalia; order Artiodactyla; family Balaenopteridae; genus Balaenoptera; species Balaenoptera physalus. The sequence continues at coordinate 120,535 of NW_028125105.1, forward strand.
AATTGACTTTTATAATGGGGTTTAGCTGCTTTTCACTGCTGTGTTTATGCCGCTTTACACCCACTTGACTCACTTACAGAGAGATATCAATACATAGGTTTTAAGATTCTTACTAGTCAGATAGATTCTTGGGCGGTGAATAGGGGGTGTTGAGTCCAATTCACTGAGCAAGGAGTAGGTCTTGTCTATTACCTATTGGGTTTATGGAACAGTATCTGAGCTAATTTGAAAAGCTTGTTTTATGCATCACACCACCTCACCTTTCCCCTTAAGCAGCCATAGTGTGCTTTCTAAACGGGTGACTCTGCTCTGTTTTGTAATTCAGTTCAAGGGTAGCGGTTTTTACATTCCCTCTATAAGTGATATCTTATGATAAGTGTCATTTTCTGTGTGAATTATTTCATTTAGAATCGTCCTACCTAAATCCACTCATCTTGCTGCTACTTGCATTATGACGTTGATTTCATGGCTGAGTGATATTCTATTGTACATAAGGACCACAACTTCTTTATCCATTTTTGTCTTTCCTGGGATATTTAAGGTGTAACGAAGTGGAGGTCCTTGTCAACAGAGCAGCCCTAAACTTTGGGGTGCCTGTGTCTTGCTGATTTTTAGTTTTCCCAATTTATACGCCCATGAGTGGAAGTGCCCTATGCTCTCTAAGCTGAGTTTTTTAGATGTTTCAGGACATACCGTACACTTCTCCAGAGTGGCTGTTGGCAATTTACGTCCCGCCCATCAGCGTAGCGAGGCTCCCATTTCTCCATGGCCTGTCCTGCATTTCTGGTTTTGACACTTTATTCAGCAGGGCCCTTTTGACCGATGGGAAGCGAGACTTCTTTGTAGCGCTGATTTGCCTTTCCAGGATGCTTGGTTGGCCAAAAAGGGCGTATGCGTTTTTTCCTGAATATATTCAGGAAAAAACGCATACGCCCTTTTTGGCCAAGGGCATCATTGTCGAGCTTTTGCCGCTTTTCCTGTGCTTTAAAGGCGATTCGAATCTCCCTCCTGAAATGTTTTTCCTGCAATTCTGCCTTGCTTTCAAATCCTCTTCGTTGCCTTCCCTCAATATATTTGTGGACGAGAGTTATCATTTATAAGTCTGCAGGTTTGTGAATTGCAGTGCCCCTGAGCTCCATTTTTCAACTCGCTTTCTTGGGAGCTGGCCTCAAAAGCTCAGGATTGCTTCAGGCCGTATTTTGGTTCCGGCCGGCAGGCTGAGCCTGTGGTTAATTCTTCTTCCTGATGAGAAAATAGAGTGACCTGTGCCTGTCCCTACACCTAGACCTAGTCTCTCTTTGGTTCCCCCTCTTCCCGTTCATCCTCAGGACAAATTGCAACCTGTACGGAACAGGAGGTTAAAGGTGCTGATTCTCCAAGGAGGGAGATTGCTAGTAAAGCGGATGGAATGGCGAACCCGAGAACAAGGAGATGAGAAATGAGGTGCGTTTTGGAAACCTTTCCCGATCACACGGTGTACCATCTTCTGGGTTTCTCATGCATGTTTTCGATGTAGGAAGATGCCCTTGAACCTGGAGATTTGGGACCCATGGGATGGGTACCACGCAGTATTACTTTAAAGGGTCTGCGTTTCCTCACCCAACCTCACCAAACCTCTCAGCCCCAAGAGTGTCCACCCTTATGTCTCAGTCAGCTGTGGGTCTAGATATGGTCAATCCAGGTGGCATCACTGCCCCTGAACGAATTGTGTAAGAATTTCTCTCTCTTTCACTGTCTTTGTTTCACGGGTTTTTAAAAGTAATTGACTTTTATAATGGGGTTTAGCTGCTTTTCACTGCTGTGTTTCTGCCGCTTTACACCCACTTGACTCACTTACAGAGAGATATCAATACATAGGTTTTAAGATTCTTACTAGTCAGATAGATTCTTGGGCGGTGAATAGGTGGTGTTGAGTCCAATTCACTGAGCAAGGAGTAGGTCTTGTCTATTACCTATTGGGTTTATGGAACAGTATCTGAGCTAATTTGAAAAGCTTGTTTTATGCATCACACCACCTCACCTTTCCCCTTAAGCAGCCATAGTGTGCTTTCTAAACGTGTGACTCTGCTCTGTTTTGTAATTCAGTTCAAGGGTAGCGGTTTTTACATTCCCTCTATAAGTGATATCTTATGAAAAGTGTCATTTTCTGTGTGACTTATTTCATTTAGAATCGTCCTACCTAAATCCACTCATCTTGCTGCTACTAGCATTATTACGTTGATTTCATGGCTGAGTGATATTCTATTGTACATAAGGACCACAACTTCTTTATCCATTTTTGTCTTTCCTGGGATATTTAAGGTGTAACGAAGTGGAGGTTCTTGTCAACAGAGCAGCCCTAAACTTTGGGGAGCCTGTGTCTTGCTGATTTTTAGTTTTGCCAATTTATACGCCCATGAGTGGAAGTGCCCTATGCTCTCTAAGCTGAGTTTTTTAGATGTTTCAGGACACACCGTACACTTCTCCAGAGTGGCTGTTGGCAATTTACATCCCGCCCATCAGCGTAGCCAGGCTCCCGTTTCTCCATGGCCTGTCCTGCATTTCTGGTTTTGACACTTTATTCAGCATGGCCCTTTTGACCGATGGGAAGCGAGTCTTCTTTGTAGCGCTGATTTGCCTTTCCAGGTTGCTTGTTTGGCCAAAAAGGGCGTATGCGTTTTTTCCTGAATATATTCAGGAAAAAACGCATACGCACTTTTTGGCCAAGGGCGCCATTTTCTAGGTTTTGCCCCTTTTCCTGTGCTTTAAAGGCGATTCGAATCTCCCTCCTGAAATGTTTTTCCTGCAATTCTGCCTTGCTTTCAAATCCTCTTCGTTGCCTTCCCTCAATATATTTGTGGACGAGAGTTATCATTTATAAGTCTGCAGGTTTGTGAATTGCAGTGCCCCTGAGCTCCATTTTTCAACTCGCTTTCTTGGGAGCTGGCCTCAAAAGCTCAGGATTGCTTCAGGCCCTATTTTGGTTCCGGCCGGCAGGCTGAGCCTGTGGTTAATTCTTCTTCCTGATGAGAAAATAGAGTGACCTTTTCCTGTCCCTACACCTAGAGCTAGTCTCTCATTGGTTCCCCCTCTTCCTGTTCATCCTCAGGACAAATTGCAACCTGTACGGAACAGGAGGTTAAAGGTGCTGATTCTCCAAGGAGGCAGGTTGCTAGTGAAGCGGCTGGAATGGCGAACCCGAGCACAGGGAGATGAGAAATGAGGTGCGTTTTGGAAACCTTTCCCGATCACACGGTGTACCATCTTCTGGGTTTCTCATGCATGTTTTCGATCTAGGAAGATGCCCTTGAACCTGGAGATTTGGGACCCATGGGATGGGTACCACACAGTATTGCTTTAAAGGGTCTGCGTTTCCTCACCCAACCTCACCCAACCTCTCAGCCCCAAGAGTGTCCACCCTTATGTCTCAATCAGCTGTGGGTCTAGATATGGTCAATCCAGGTGGCATCACAGACCCTGAACGAATTTTGTAAGAATTTCTCTCTCTTTCACTGTCTTTGTTTCACGGGTTTTTAAAAGTAATTGATTTTTATAATGGGGTTTAGCTGCTTTTTACTGCTGTGCTTATGCCGCTTTACACCCACTTGACTCACTTACAGAGAGATATCAATACATAGGTTTTAAGATTCTTACTATTCAGATATATTCTTGGGCGGTGAATAAGGGGTGTTGAGTCCAATTCACTGAGCAAGGAGTAGGTCTTGTCTATTACATACTGGGTTTATGGAACGGTATCTGAGCTAATTTGAAACCGTTGTTTTATGCATCACCCCACCTCACCTATCCCGTTAAGCAGCCATAGTGTGTCTTCTAAACGTGTGACTCTGTTCTGTTTTGTAATTCAGTTCAAGGGTAGCTGTTTTACATTCCCTCTATAAGTGATATCTTATGATAAGTGTGTTTTTCTGTGTGACTTATTTCACTTAGAATCGTCGTACCTAAATCCACTCATCATGCTGCTACTAGCCTTATGACGTTGATTTCATGGCTGAGTGATATTCCATTGTACATAAGGACCACAACTTCTTTATCCATTTTTCTCTTTCCTGGGATATTTAAGGTGTAACGAAGTGGAGGTTCTTGTCAACAGAGCAGCCCTAAACTTTGGGGTGCCTGTGTCTTGCTGATTTTTAGTTTTCCCAATTTATACGCCCATGAGTGGAAGTGCCCTATGCTCTCTAAGCTGAGTTTTTTAGATGTTTCAGGACACACCGTACACTTCTCCAGAGTGGCTGTTGGCAATTTACATCCCGCCCATCAGCGTAGCCAGGCTCCCGTTTCTCCATGGCCTGTCCTGCATTTCTGGTTTTGACACTTTATTCAGCATGGCCCTTTTGACCGATGGGAAGCGAGACTTCTTTGTAGCGCTGATTTGCCTTTCCAGGTTGCTTGGTTGGCCAAAAAGGGCGGATGCGTTTTTTCGTGAACATATTCAGGAAAAAACGCGTACGCCCTTTTTGGCCAAGGGCATCATTGTCGAGGTTTTGCCGCTTTTCCTGTTCTTTAAAGGCGATTCGAATCTCCCTCCTGAAATCTGTTTCCTGCAATTCTGCCTTGCTTTCAAATCCTCTTCGTTGCCTTCCCTCAATATATTTGTGGACGAGAGTTATCATTTATAAGTCTGCAGGTTTGTGAATTGCAGTGCCCCTGAGCTCCATTTTTCAACTCGCTTTCTTGGGAGCTGGCCGCAAAAGCGCAGGATTGCTTCAGTCTCTATTCTGGTCCCGGGCGTCAGGCTGAGCCTGTGGTTAATTCTTCTTCCTGATGGGAAAATAGAGTGACCTGTGCCTGTCCCAACACCTAGAGCTAGTCTCTCATTGGTTCCCCCTCTTCCCGTTCATCCTCAGGACAAATTGCAACCTGTACGGAACAGGAGGTTAAAGGTGCTGATTCTCCAAGGAGGGAGATTGCTAGTAAAGCGGCTGGAATGGCGAACCCGAGCACAAGGAGATGAGAAATGAGGTGCGTTTTGGAAACCTTTCCCGATCACACGGTGTACCATCTTCTGGGTTTCTCATGCATGTTTTCGATGTAGGAAGATGCCCTTGAACCTGGAGATTTGGGACCCATGGGATGGGTACCACGCAGTATTGCTTTAAAGGGTCTGCGTTTCCTCACCCAACCTCACCAAACCTCTCAGCCCCAAGAGTGTCCACCCTTATGTCTCAATCAGCTGTGGGTCTAGATATGGTCAATCCAGGTGGCATCACAGCCCCTGAACGAATTTTGTAAGAATTTCTCTCTCTTTCACTGTCTTTGTTTCACGGGTTTTTAAAAGTAATTGATTTTTATAATGGGGTTTAGCTGCTTTTCACTGCTGTGTTTCTGCCGCTTTACACCCGCTTGACTCACTTACAGAGAGATATCAATACATAGGTTTTAAGATTCTTACTATTCAGATATATTCTTGGGCGGTGAATAAGGGGTGTTGAGTCCAATTCTTTGAGCAAGGAGTAGGTCTTGTCTATTACATATTGAGTTTATGGAACGGTATCTGAGCTAATTTGAAACCGTTGTTTTATGCATCACCCCACCTCACCTATCCCGTTAAGCAGGCATAGTGTGTTTTCTAAACGTGTGACTCTGTTCTGTTTTGTAATTCAGTTCAAGGGTAGCTGTTTTTACATTCCCTCTATAAGTGATATCTTATGATAAGTGTGTTTTTCTGTGTGACTTATTTCACTTAGAATCGTCGTACCTAAATCCACTCATCATGCTGCTACTAGCCTTATGACGTTGATTTCATGGCTGAGTGATATTCCATTGTACATAAGGACCACAACTTCTTTATCCATTTTTCTCTTTCCTGGGATATTTAAGGTGTAACGAAGTGGAGGTTCTTGTCAACAGAGCAGCCCTAAACTTTGGGGTGCCGGTGTCTTGCTGATTTTTAGTTTTCCCAATTTATACGCCCATGAGTGGAAGTGCCCTATGCTCTCTAAGCTGAGTTTTTTAGATGTTTCAGGACACACCGCACACTTCTCCAGAGTGGCTGTTGGCAATTTACATCCTGCCCATCAGCGTAGCCAGGCTCCCGCTTCGCCATGGCCTGTCCTGAATTTCTGGTTTTGACACTTTATTCAGCATGGCCCTTTTGACCGATGGGAAGCGAGACTTCTTTGTAGCGCTGATTTGCCTTTCCAGGTTGCTTGGTTGGCCAAAAAGGGCGGATGCGTTTTTTCCTGAACATATTCAGGAAAAAACGCATCCGCCCTTTTTGGCCAAGGGCATCATTGTCGAGGTTTTGCCGCTTTTCCTGTTCTTTAAAGGCAATTCGAATCTCCCTCCTGAAATCTGTTTCCTGCAATTCTGCCTTGCTTTCAAATCCTCTTCGTTGCCTTCCCTCAATATATTTGTGGACGAGAGTTATCATTTATAAGTCTGCAGGTTTGTGAATTGCAGTGCCCCTGAGCTCCATTTTTCAACTCGCTTTCTTGGGAGCTGGCCGCAAAAGCGCAGGATTGCTTCAGTCTCTATTCTGGTCCCGGGCGGCAGGCTGAGCCTGTGGTTAATTCTTCTTCCTGATGGGAAAATAGAGTGACCTGTGCCTGTCCCAACACCTAGAGCTAGTCTCTCATTGGTTCCCCCTCTTCCCGTTCATCCTCAGGACAAATTGCAACCTGTACGGAACAGGAGGTTAAAGGTGCTGATTCTCCAAGGAGGGAGATTGCTAGTAAAGCGGCTGGAATGGCGAACCCGAGCACAAGGAGATGAGAAATGAGGTGCGTTTTGGAAACCTTTCCCGATCACACGGTGTACCATCTTCTGGGTTTCTCATGCATGTTTTCGATGTAGGAAGATGCCCTTGAACCTGGAGATTTGGGACCCATAGGATGGGTACCACGCAGTATTGCTTTAAAGAGTCTGCGTTTCCTCACCCAACCTCACCAAACCTCTCAGCCCCAAGAGTGTCCACCCTTATGTCTCAATCAGCTGTGGGTCTAGGTATGGTCAATCCAGGTGGCATCACAGCCCCTGAACGAATTTTGTAAGAATTTCTCTCTCTTTCACTGTCTTTGTTTCACGGGTTTTTAAAAGTAATTGATTTTTATAATGGGGTTTAGCTGCTTTTCACTGCTGTGTTTCTGCCGCTTTACACCCGCTTGACTCACTTACAGAGAGATATCAATACATAGGTTTTAAGATTCTTACTATTCAGATATATTCTTGGGCGGTGAATAAGGGGTGTTGAGTCCAATTCACTGAGCAAGGAGTAGGTCTTGTCTATTACATACTGGGTTTATGGAACGGTATCTGAGCTAATTTGAAACCGTTGTTTTATGCATCACCCCACCTCACCTATCCCGTTAAGCAGCCATAGTGTGTCTTCTAAACGTGTGACTCTGTTCTGTTTTGTAATTCAGTTCAAGGGTAGCTGTTTTTACATTCCCTCTATAAGTGATATCTTATGATAAGTGTGTTTTTCTGTGTGACTTATTTCACTTAGAATCGTCGTACCTAAATCCACTCATCATGCTGCTACTAGCCTTATGACGTTGATTTCATGGCTGAGTGATATTCCATTGTACTTAAGGACCACAACTTCTTTATCTATTTTTCTCTTTCCTGGGATATTTAAGGTGTAACGAAGTGGAGGTTCTTGTCAACAGAGCAGCCCTAAACTTTGTGGTGCCTGTGTCTTGCTGATTTTTAGTTTTCCCAATTTATACGCCCATGAGTGGAAGTGCCCTATGCTCTCTAAGCTGAGTTTTTTAGATGTTTCAGGACACACCGTACACTTCTCTAGAGTGGCTGTTGGCAATTTACATCCCGCCCATCAGCGTAGCCAGGCTCCCGTTTCTCCATGGCCTGTCCTGCATTTCTGGTTTTGACACTTTATTCAGCATGGCCGTTTTGACCGATGGGAAGCGAGACTTCTTTGTAGCGCTGATTTGCCTTTCCAGGTTGCTTGGTTGGCCAAAAAGGGCGGATGCGTTTTTTCCTGAACATATTCAGGAAAAAACGCATCCGCCCTTTTTGGCCAAGGGCATCATTGTCGAGGTTTTGCCGCTTTTCCTGTGCTTTAAAGGCGATTCGAATCTCCCTCCTGAAATCTGTTTACTGCAATTCTGCCTTGCTTTCAAATCCTCTTCGTTTGCCTTCCCTCAATATATTTGTGGACGAGAGTTATCATTTATAAGTCTGCAGGTTTGTGAATTGCAGTGCCCCTGAGCTCCATTTTTCAACTCACTTTCTTGGGAGCTGGCCTCAAAAGCGCAGGATTGCTTCAGGCCCTATTTTGGTTCCGGCCGGCAGGCTGAGCCTGTGGTTAATTTTTCTTCCTGATGAGAAAATAGAGTGACCTGTGCCTGTCCCTACACCTAGAGCTAGTCTCTCATTTGTTCCCCCTCTTCCTGTTCATCCTCAGGACAAATTGCAACCTGTACGGAACAGGAGGTTAAAGGTGCTGATTCTCCAAGGAGGCAGGTTGCTAGTGAAGCGGCTGGAATGGCGAACCCGAGCACAAGGAGATGAGAAATGAGGTGCGTTTTAGAAACCTTTCCCGATCACACGGTGTACCGTCTTCTGGGTTTCTCATGCATGTTTCCGATGTAGGAAGATGCCCTTGAACCTGGAGATTTGGGACCCATGGGATGGGTACCACGCAGTATTACTTTAAAGGGTCTGCGTTTCCTCACCCAACCTCACCAAAGCTCTCAGCCCCATGAGTGTCCACCCTTATGTCTCAATCAGCTGTGGGTCTAGATATGGTCAATCCAGGTGGCATCACAGCCCCTGAACGAATTTTGTAAGAATTTCTCTCTCTTTCACTGTCTTTGTTTCACGGGTTTTTAAAAGTAATTGATTTTTATAATGGGGTTTAGCTGCTTTTCACTGCTGTGTTTCTGCCGCTTTACACCCACTTGACTCGCTTACAGAGAGATATCAATACATAGGTTTTAAGATTCTTACTAGTCAGATATATTCTTGGGCGGTGTATAGGGGTTGTTGAATCCAATTCACTGAGCAAGGAGTAGGTCTTGTCTATTACCTATTGAGTTTATGGAACGGTATCTGAGCTAATTTGAAACCCTTGTTTTATGCATCACCCCACCTCACCTTTCCCGTTAAGCAGCCATAGTGTTTTTTCTAAACGTGTGTCTCTGTTCTGTTTTGTAATTCAGTTCAAGGGTAGCGGTTTTTACATTCCCTCTATAAGTGATATCTTATGATAAGTGTCATTTTCTGTGTGACTTATTTCATTTGGAATCGTCCTACCTAAATCCACTCATCTTGCTGCTACTAGCATTAAGACGTTGATTTCATGGCTGAATGATATTCTATTGTACATAAGGACCACAACTTCTTTATCCATTTTTGTCTTTCCTGGGATATTTAAGGTGTAACGAAGTGGAGGTTCTTTTCAACAGAGCAGCCCTAAACTTTGGGGTGCCTGTGTCTTGCTGATTTTTAGTTTTCCCAATTTATACGCCCATGAGTGGAATTGCCCTATGCTCTCTAAGCTGAGTTTTTAGATGTTTCAGGACATACCGTACACTTCTCCAGAGTGGCTGTTGGCAATTTACGTCCCGCGCATCAGCGTAGCAAGGCTCCCATTTCTCCATGGCCTGTCCTGCATTTCTGGTTTGGACACTTTATTCAGCAGGGCCCTTTTGACCAATGGGAAGCGAGACTTCTTTGTAGCGATGATTTGCCTTTCCAGGTTGCTTGGTTGGCCAAAAAGGGCGTATGCGTTTTTTCCTGAATATATTCAGGAAAAACCGCATACGCCCTTTTTGGCCAAGGGCATCATTGTCGAGCTTTTGCCCCTTTTCCTGTGCTTTAAAGGCGATTCGAATCTCCCTCCTGAAATCTGTTTCCTGCAATTCTGCCTTGCTTTCAACTCCTCTTCGTTGCCTTCCCTCAATATATTTGTGGACGAGAGCTATCATTTATAAGTCTGCAGGTTTGTGAATTGCAGTGCCCTTGAGCTCCATTTTTCACCTCGCTTTCTTGGGAGCTGGCCTCAAAAGCGCAGGATTGCTTCAGGCCCTATTTTGGTTCCGGCCGGCAGGCTGAGCCTGTTGTTAATTCTTCTTCCTGATGAGAAAATAGAGTGACCTGTGCCTGTCCCTACACCTAGAGCTAGTCTCTCATTGGTTCCCCCTCTTCCTGTTCATCCTCAGGACAAATTGCAACCTGTACGGAACAGGAGGTTAAAGGTGCTGATTCTCCAAGGAGGGAGATTGCTAGTAAAGCGGCTGGAATGGCGAACCCGAGCACAAGGAGATGAGAAATGAGGTGCGTTTTGGAAACCTTTCCCGATCACACGGTGTACCATCTTCTGGGTTTCTCATGCATGTTTTCGATGTAGGAAGATGCCCTTGAACCTGGAGATTTGGGACCCATGGGATGGGTACCACGCAGTATTACTTTAAAGGGTCTGCGTTTCCTCACCCAACCTCACCAAACCTCTCAGCCCCAAGAATGTCCACCCTTATGTCTCAGTCAGCTGTGGGTCTAGATATGGTCAATCCAGGTGGCTTCACAGCCCCTGAACGAATTGTGTAAGAATTTCTCTCTCTTTCACTGTCTTTGTTTCACGGGTTTTTAAAAGTAATTGACTTTTATAATGGGGTTTAGCTGCTTTTCACTGCTGTGTTTATGCCGCTTTACACCCACTTGACTCACTTACAGAGAGATATCAATACATAGGTTTTAAGATTCTTACTAGTCAGATAGATTCTTGGGCGGTGAATAGGTGGTGTTGAGTCCAATTCACTGAGCAAGGAGTAGGTCTTGTCTATTACCTATTGGGTTTATGGAACAGTATCTGAGCTAATTTGAAAAGCTTGTTTTATGCATCACCCCACTTCACCTTTCCCCTTAAGCAGCCATAGTGTGCTTTCTAAACGTGTGACTCTGCTCTGTTTTGTAATTCAGTTCAAGGGTAGCGGTTTTTACATTCCCTCTATAAGTGATATCTTATGATAAGTGTCATTTTCTGTGTGACTTATTTCATTTAGAATCGTCCTACCTAAATCCACTCATCTTGCTGCTACTAGCATTATGACGTTGATTTCATGGCTGAGTGATATTCTATTGTACATAAGGACCACAACTTCTTTATCCATTTTTGTCTTTCCTGGGATATTTAAGGTGTAATGAAGTGGAGGTTCTTGTCAACAGAGCAGCCCTAAACTTTGGGGAGCCTGTGTCTTGCTGATTTTTAGATTTGCCAATTTATACGCCCATGAGTGGAAGTGCCCTATGCTCTCTAAGCTGAGTATTTTAGATGTTTCAGGACACACCGTACACTTCTCCAGAGTAGCTGTTGGCAATTTACATCCCGCCCATCAGCGTAGCCAGGCTCCCGTTTCTCCATGGCCTGTCCTGCATTTCTGGTTTTGACACTTTATTCAGCATGGCCCTTTTGACCGATGGGAAGCGAGACTTCTTTGTAGCGCTGATTTGCCTTTCCAGGTTGCTTGGTTGGCCAAAAAGGGCGTATGCGTTTTTTCCTGAATATATTCAGGAAAAAACGCATACGCCCTTTTTGGCCAAGGGCGTCATTGTCGAGGTTTTGCCGCTTTACCTGTGCTTTAAAGGCGATTCGAATCTCCCTCCTGAAATGTGTTTCCTGCAATTCTGCCTTGCTTTCAAATCCTCTTCGTTGCCTTCCCTCAATATATATGTGGACGAGAGTTATCATTTATAAGTCTGCAGGTTTGTGAATTGCAGTGCCCCTGAGCTCCATTTTTCAACTCGCTTTCTTGGGAGCTGGCCTCAAAAGCGCAGGATTGCTTCAGGCCCTATTTTGGTTCCGGCCGGCAGGCTGAGCCTGTGGTTAATTCTTCTTCCTGATGAGAAAATAGAGTGACCTGTGCCTGTCCCTACACCTAGAGCTAGTCTCTCATTGGTTCCCCCTCTTCCTGTTCATCCTCAGGACAAATTGCAACCTGTACGGAACAGGAGGTTAAAGGTGCTGATTCTCCAAGGAGGCAGGTTGCTAGTGAAGCGGCTGGAATGGCGAACCCGAGCACAAGGAGATGAGAAATGAGGTGCGTTTTAGAAACCTTTCCCGATCACACGGTGTACCGTCTTCTGGGTTTCTCATGCATGTTTTCGATGTAGGAAGATGCCCTTGAACCTGGAGATTTGGGACCCATGGGATGGGTACCACGCAGTATTACTTTAAAGGGTCTGCGTTTCCTCACCCAACCTCACCAAACCTCTCAGCCCCATGAGTGTCCACCCTTATGTCTCAATCAGCTGTGGGTCTAGATATGGTCAATCCAGGTGGCATCACAGCCCCTGAACGAATTTTTTAAGAATTTCTCTCTCTTTCACTGTCTTTGTTTCACGGGTTTTTAAAAGTAATTGATTTTTATAATGGGGTTTAGCTGCTTTTCACTGCTGTGTTTCTGCCGCTTTACACCCACTTGACTCACTTACAGAGAGATATCAATACATAGGTTTTAAGATTCTTACTAGTCAGATATATTCTTGGGCGGTGAATAGGGTGTGTTGAGTCCAATTCACTGAGCAAGGAGTAGGTCTTGTCTATTACCTATTGAGTTTATGGAACGGTATCTGAGCTAATTTGAAACCCTTGTTTTATGCATCACCCCACCTCACCTTTACCGTTAAGCAGCCAAAGTGTGTTTTCTAAACGTGTGTGTCTGTTCTGTTTTGTAATTCATTTCAAGGGTAGCGGTTTTTACATTCCCTCTATAAGTGATATCTTATGATAAGTGTCTTTTTTCTGTGTGACTTATTTCACTTAGAATCGTCGTACCTAAATCCACTCATCATGCTGCTACTAGCCTTATGACATTGATTTCATGGCTGAGTGATATTCCATTGTACATAAGGACCACAACTTCTTTATCCATTTTTCTCTTTCCTGGGATATTTAAGGTGTAACGAAGTGGAGGTTCTTTTCAACAGAGCAGCCCTAAACTTTGGGGTGCCTGTGTCTTGCTGATTTTTAGTTTTCCCAATTTATACGCCCATGAGTGGAATTTCCCTATGCTCTCTAAGCTGAGTTTTTTAGATGTTTCAGGACATACCGTACACTTCTCCAGAGTGGCTGTTGGCAATTTACGTCCCGCGCATCAGCGTAGCAAGGCTCCCATTTCTCCATGGCCTGTCCTGCATTTCTGGTTTGGACACTTTATTCAGCAGGGCCCTTTTGACCGATGGGAAGCGAGACTTCTTTGTAGCGATGATTTGCCTTTCCAGGTTGCTTGGTTGGCCAAAAAGGGCGTATGCGTTTTTTCCTGAATATATTCAGGAAAAACCGCATACGCCCTTTTTGGCCAAGGGCATCATTGTCGAGCTTTTGCCGCTTTTCCTGTGCTTTAAAGGCGATTCGAATCTCCCTCCTGAAATCTGTTTCCTGCAATTCTGCCTTGCTTTCAACTCCTCTTCGTTGCCTTCCCTCAATATATTTGTGGACGAGAGCTATCATTTATAAGTCTGCAGGTTTGTGAATTGCAGTGCCCTTGAGCTCCATTTTTCAACTCGCTTTCTTGGGAGCTGGCCTCAAAAGCGCAGGATTGCTTCAGGCCCTATTTTGGTTCCGGCCGGCAGGCTGAGCCTGTTGTTAATTCTTCTTCCTGATGAGAAAATAGAGTGACCTGTGCCTGTCCCTACACCTAGAGCTAGTCTCTCATTGGTTCCCCCTCTTCCTGTTCATCCTCAGGACAAATTGCAACCTGTACGGAACAGGAGGTTAAAGGTGCTGATTCTCCAAGGAGGGAGATTGCTAGTAAAGCGGCTGGAATGGCGAACCCGAGAACAAGGAGATGAGAAATGAGGTGCGTTTTGGAAACCTTTCCCGATCACACGGTGTACCATCTTCTGGGTTTCTCATGCATGTTTTCGATGTAGGAAGATGCCCTTGAACCTGGAGATTTGGGACCCATGGGATGGGTACCACGCAGTATTACTTTAAAGGGTCTGCGTTGCCTCACCCAACCTCACCAAACCTCTCAGCCCCAAGAATGTCCACCCTTATGTCTCAGTCAGCTGTGGGTCTAGATATGGTCAATCCAGGTGGCTTCACAGCCCCTGAACGAATTGTGTAAGAATTTCTCTCTCTTTCACTGTCTTTGTTTCACGGGTTTTTAAAAGTAATTGACTTTTATAATGGGGTTTAGCTGCTTTTCACTGCTGTGTTTATGCCGCTTTACACCCACTTGACTCACTTACAGAGAGATATCAATACATAGGTTTTAAGATTCTTACTAGTCAGATAGATTCTTGGGCGGTGAATAGGTGGTGTTGCGTCCAATTCACTGAGCAAGGAGTAGGTCTTGTCTATTACCTATTGGGTTTATGGAACAGTATCTGAGCTAATTTGAAAAGCTTGTTTTATGCATCACCCCACCTCACCTTTCCCCTTAAGCAGCCATAGTGTGCTTTCTAAACGTGTGACTCTGCTCTGTTTTGTAATTCAGTTCAAGGGTAGCGGTTTTTACATTCCCTCTATAAGTGATATCTTATGATAAGTGTCATTTTCTGTGTGACTTATTTCATTTAGAATCGTCCTACCTAAATCCACTCATCTTGCTGCTACTAGCATTATGACGTTGATTTCATGGCTGAGTGATATTCTATTGTACATAAGGACCACAACTTCTTTATCCATTTTTGTCTTTCCTGGGATATTTAAGGTGTAACGAAGTGGAGGTTCTTGTCAACAGAGCAGCCCTAAACTTTGGGGAGCCTGTGTCTTGCTGATTTTTAATTTTCCCAATTTATACGCCCATGAGTGGAAGTGCCCGATGCTCTCTAAGCTGAGTTTTTTAGATGTTTCAGGACACACCGTACACTTCTCCAGAGTGGCTGTTGGCAATTTACATCCCGCCCATCAGCGTAGCCTGGCTCCCGTTTCTCCATGGCCTGGCCTGCATTTCTGGTTTTGACACTTTATTCAGCATGGCCCTTTTGACCGATGGGAAGCGAGTCTTCTTTGTAGCGCTGATTTGCCTTTCCAGGTTGCTTGGTTGGCCAAAAAGGGCGTATTCGTTTTTTCCTGAATATATTCAGGAAAAAACGCATACGCCCTTTTTGGCCAAGGGCGTCATTGTCGAGGTTTTGCCCCTTTTCCTGTGCTTTAAAGGCGATTCGAATCTCCCTCCTGAAATGTGTTTCCTGCAATTCTGCCTTGCTTTCAAATCCTCTTCGTTGCCTTCCCTCAATATATTTGTGGACGAGAGTTATCATTTATAAGTCTGCAGGTTTGTGAATTGCAGTGCCCCTGAGCTCCATTTTTCAACTCGCTTTCTTGGGAGCTGGCCTCAAAAGCGCAGGATTGCTTCAGGCCCTATTTTGGTTCCGGCCGGCAGGCTGAGCCTGTGGTTAATTCTTCTTCCTGATGAGAAAATAGAGTGACCTGTGCCTGTCCCTACACCTAGAGCTAGTCTCTCATTGGTTCCCCCTCTTCCTGTTCATCCTCAGGACAAATTGCAACCTGTACGGAACAGGAGGTTAAAGGTGCTGATTCTCCAAGGAGGCAGGTTGCTAGTGAAGCGGCTGGAATGGCGAACCCGAGCACAAGGAGATGAGAAATGAGGTGCGTTTTAGAAACCTTTCCCGATCACACGGTGTACCGTCTTCTGGGTTTCTCATGCATGTTTCCGATGTAGGAAGATGCCCTTGAACCTGGAGATTTGGGACCCATGGGATGGGTACCACGCAGTATTACTTTAAAGGGTCTGCGTTTCCTCACCCAACCTCACCAAAGCTCTTAGCCCCATGATTGTCCACCCTTATGTCTCAATCAGCTGTGGGTCTAGATATGGTCAATCCAGGTGGCATCACAGCCCCTGAACGAATTTTGTAAGAATTTCTCTCTCTTTCACTGTCTTTGTTTCACGGGTTTTTAAAAGTAATTGATTTTTATAATGGGGTTTAGCTGCTTTTCACTGCTGTGTTTCTGCCGCTTTACACCCACTTGACTCGCTTACAGAGAGATATCAATACATAGGTTTTAAGATTCTTACTAGTCAGATATATTCTTGGGCGGTGTATAGGGGTTGTTGAATCCAATTCACTGAGCAAGGAGTAGGTCTTGTCTATTAACTATTGAGTTTATGGAACGGTATCTGAGCTAATTTGAAACCCTTGTTTTATGCATCACCCCACCTCACCTTTACCGTTAAGCAGCCATAGTGTTTTTTCTAAACGTGTGTCTCTGTTCTGTTTTGTAATTCAGTTCAAGGGTAGCGGTTTTTACATTCCCTCTATAAGTGATATCTTATGATAAGTGTCATTTTCTGTGTGACTTATTTCATTTGGAATCGTCCTACCTAAATCCACTCATCTTGCTGCTACTAGCATTAAGACGTTGATTTCATGGCTGAATGATATTCTATTGTACATAAGGACCACAACTTCTTTATCCATTTTTGTCTTTCCTGGGATATTTAAGGTGTAACGAAGTGGAGGTTCTTGTCAACAGAGCAGCCGTAAACTTTGGGGAGCCTGTGTCTTGCTGATTTTTAGTTTTCCCAATTTATACGCCCATGAGTGGAAGTGCCCTATGCTCTCTAAGCTGAGTTTTTTAGATGTTTCAGGACACACCGTACACTTCTCCAGAGTGGCTGTTGGCAATTTACATCCCGCCCATCAGCGTAGCCAGGCTCCCGTTTCTCCATGGCCTGTCCTGCATTTCTGGTTTTGACACTTTATTCAGCATGGCCCTTTTGACCGATGGGAAGCGAGTCTTCTTTGTAGCGCTGATTTGCCTTTCCAGGTTGCTTGGTTGGCCAAAAAGGGCGTATGCGTTTTTTCCTGAATATATTCAGGAAAAAACGCATACGCCCTTTTGGCCAAGGGCGTCATTGTCGAGGTTTTGCCCCTTTTCCTGTGCTTTAAAGGCGATTCGAATCTCCCTCCTGAAATGTGTTTCCTGCAATTCTGCCTTGCTTTCAAATCCTCTTCGTTGCCTTCCCTCAATATATTTGTGGACGAGATTTAACATTTATAAGTCTGCAGGTTTGTGAATTGCAGTGCCCCTGAGCTCCATTTTTCAACTCGCTTTCTTGGGAGCTGGCCGCAAAAGCGCAGGATTGCTTCAGGCCCTATTCTGGTCCCGGGCGGCAGGCTGAGCCTGTGGTTAATTCTTCTTCCTGATGGGAAAATAGAGTGACCTGTGCCTGTCCCAACAACTAGACCTACTCTCTCATTGGTTCCCCTTCTTCCTGTTCATCCTCAGGACAAATTGTAACCTGTACGGAACAGGAGGTTAAAGGTGCTGATTCTCCAAGGAGGGAGATTGCTAGTAAAGCGGATGGAATGGCGAACCCGAGAACAAGGAGATGAGAAATGAGGTGCGTTTTGGAAACCTTTCCCGATCACACGGTGTACCATCTTCTGGGTTTCTCATGCAT